>NC_056730.1:317635358-317935358 GCF_019279795.1 Protopterus annectens | reverse complement strand
GACTGGCTGCCTGCACACTGATGTTTTCAACATGCACCATAAACCAGTACAATCTAAATATAGTACAGGACTGGGATATAATAAGTTCCTTGAATCATGAAGTTTCAGGCCCATGATGTGTCTGCCATTATTCATGTTGAAAGCAATGAATTTTTCAGTATCTTTTCAGAGACAATGTCTTTGATGGAAACATTCTGAGAAAGTGTGTAGCATGAAAAATAAAGCTCTGAGGAGCACAATAATTTTATTCCTTTAATGAAACTATTGGTTAAACCTGTTACAGTAATAGTTAGGAGAGAAGTAGTATGGCTGAGTACAGTAATGTTTAGTCACAGCAGAAATGTAAGATTATTGGAAATCATGACCTTATGTGCAATTGATAGGTTCATAGGTTCATAGGTTCATACTAGGCTATCTGCCCGAGGGCATTTACAAGCCTAGCCCATCGTTTTGTGGCTTACGCCACCCCTTTAGTATGGGGAACTATACCCATTATTTTGCTGTGCCTCTGTCGAGCAGTGACACTGAAGTAATCCCTGGGGTATATCTGCGATCTCCCATCCATTGGTCAAGATTTCTCTTGAACAAGGCCAGCGAGGTGCTCTGCCTCACATGTACCGGGATTTTGTTCCACAGCATAGGGAGTCTTTGGGTGATGAATCTATCCCTCCAGCACGTCCTATTAATAGCCGTGTCGATGTTTAAGTCTCCCGCCCTTGTGGCTCTGATGGATCTAGATTTTTTGAGGTGAAGCATATTCATCAAATCTGGGTTTGACATGGCCTTGTATGTTAGGCAAAGGTCACCTCTGAAGTATATAGATGGAGAGTGGAGGATAAAAATAAAGTTACGGGTAATTAATGAAAATGTGCAACAGTTAACATACCCTGTAATGTTAAGAATTGTCAAGGGTGGTTTTCCAGTATCCAGGACAACCAAGAAGCTGTTAAAATATGGCCATAGTAATTTTTTAAGGCTTATTCCTGCAATAGATTTCCATATTTGATTTATTTACAGATTTCTAACAAAACAGACAGTATGTAGGGAGAGTTCTTAGAAATAAAGATTAGGCTCTAATGAAAGATTTAGAGTCTGTTTTGAGAAGAAAGTTGCAGTTACTAAATAATGATGACAGACATCTGAGTTTCAGACTTAGCCTTCAAAAAGTATGCTAATGCAAAATCTATTATTCTAGCAAGTTTCTAAGCATATTAATGTGTGTGTGTGTGTGTGTGTGTGTGTGTGTGTGTGTGTGTGTGTGTGTGTGTGTGTGTGTGTGTGTTTATGTGTAGGGGTATATTTGTGTGTGTGTGTGTGTGTGTGTGTGTGGGGGGGGGGGTATACAGACATTCAATTGTCCCTAACTTCACAGAATGTCTTTTTTTTTTATCTCAGTTTTGACAAACTTTTACTTAATAGGTTGCAGTTTGCCTTAGAATAGTTGTAACTGTTACTAGTTCAGCTGGGTTTTCCAGGTTGACTTTTACTTCAAAGGAGACAACTTTGTGATCCGACCTCACTAATGAGGATGTAACATGGGGGTGGGGGGTGGGATTGCAGTGCTCACCCATGTGGGTGAGTACCAGCTCCAGTATGTTTGATCCTCTAGTTGGATCATGCACTAATTCTTCCAGGGTTTTGTGTTAATAAAGTCCAGGAAGCACTGTGCCTATGAGTCTGAAGCAGTCTAAGTTTTCCAGTCTATAAGATAGATAAAGCCACGCATGAACAAGATATTTGGTTGGATGGGGAATGCCTCTGGTAGGTTTAGGTAAGAGTTGTGAGACTCTATGTGCATAGATGGTGATCTGTAGGTAGTCATGATATGGTGAGGGACCTTATCTATGGTGACTTGCATGTGGATGAGTTCCACGGTATCATCCTGTTTAACCAATCTGGAGGTATGTTTCTTGCTAATGTTGATTGAAACACCTCCACTGTTAATCCCAGTTTGTGCTGTTGTTTGTATATTTGGAAGTCACTGTAGCTTTACACTGCTGGAATATTTTCTATGGCTTTAAACCAACTCTCGGTCGTGGCACAGATGTCTACATTTTCCAGAGTGAGGAGAGCTTGAAGGGTGTGGACTTTTTTATTTAGAATTCTGTTACTGAGCAGTAACACCTTAAAGTTGCTAGTAGACGTTTTCTGTATGTTGGCAGTTTTTTCTTTGTGGTATTGCCTAAAAAGGGTCTAAGGGGATACATAAAGTTTTAGACAATATCCGAAAGCCTGGGGGGCTGGTGCAGCCCATCCTTGTCAAATCATCATGGTTTATTGACCATATCCTTCCACGCTTACAGACATTTAATCCCTATGGAGATACACCAGAAACTAAGCCAGTTATTAAAATCAATCACTTTGTGTTCATACTGTGGCATCATCCTTTTTGAAGGTAGAATGCAGCTCAATGCAAGGCTTGCACCTGTCTGTGACACATTTTCTGAGAGACCCATTATGTCTGTTTTCATGCAGTCCAGTGAGGTATATGTCAGGTCATTTACACCCACATGGACTATGGTAGAATCATATTGGTACCTGAGGTGCAGTGACTTGAGTGCGTGCATGATATTGTAGAACCTGGCTGCAGATAGGAAACTAACCACTATCTTCTTCTTGTCTAACCTTGTGGGTGTGGCATCTTTGTGTCACACAATATAGTCTCCAATGATAAGAGTATTAGGCAAAGTATATGCTTGCCTTATGGGCTTTGTTCTTGGGGGACCATTGGTGTAGGCTTATGTGAGATGTTTGTTGTTGCTTTTGGTGTGTATTTTAGTGATTGCTGGAGAGCAGTGTTGCCATTAGGTGGCTTTGGAGGTCTTTGAGATTTGGGGAGTTTCTTTTAAATGTTTCAGCATAAGACAATCTGTGTGTGGTGAGTGGTATGTGTGAGGGATGTAGTGTGGGTATTCTTGACAACATCATTTGTATGTGAGATGTTTTGCCTCTAAGAAAGTGATGTATTTGCATCTCTTGCATACTGTGTTATTTTTCTTTAACAATTAGCTGGTTGTCTGAGAAAATGAGACAATTGATACATTTGTCTTAGGATATCCAAATCTAGCCAGCTGGCCACAGAGACATTGGTAAATTACATATCCATGTTGACTAGTCCTGTAATAAGGTGGGTTGTTTAAGATTAAGATTTGGGTTTTAACAGGGGTCTCCTAGGATAGCTTGTGGGGTTAAGGAAACATGTTCTACATTGCTAAGATATGGTAGTACTATTCGATATGCAAACTATTTTTTGGGTTAAGGAAAAGATTTTATATAGTACTAGGATATTGTAGTGCTATTTGATGCACAAGTTTGCTGCTGTAAGCTTAATTCCCCACAGTGCCCTGCAATTCTACACTGCTTGTCAGGTTTCAGACCTAATCCTAACTTTATAGAGAAATTTTACTGTCTAGGTGTTTGCTACTGTAACAACGTACTGCTAACCACTGTTGCATAGTGGTTAGCTCTGTATAAACTCTCCTAATTTATAGCACAGAAAAAAAAAGCTTGGAAACTGACTCATATAATAAATAAACAGCCTCTCTTGGAGCGCCCTGGAGTGCTTTCCAATGCAGACAGACCAGGTAACCACCTTGTGCCTTAAGACGGACGATCCAGGAATTTCTTAGTGTAAAAGCACAGTGGAAGTAGCTCTCAAGTACAAATTAAACAACAAACAACTACATCCCTGCTAATTCACACTTCTTCTAGGTGGTTTGGAAGCAAACAGAGTTAGAAATGTCAACAAACAGAGAAATAACAATGACAGGGCAGTCCTGTCTGTGGATGAAAGTGAGTGGCATTGCTGACATTTGTTCAAGTTAGGCAGTTAAAATCATTCTGCTTTTGTTGAAATAGTGTGCATTTATGAAAATGAGAGTGTGTGTGTGTGTGTGTGTGTGTGTGTGCGTGTGTGTGTGTGTGTGTGTGTGTGTGTGTGTGTGTGTGTGTGTGTGTGTGTGTTTGTGTGTGCGAGGGGGTTGCTGTGCATCTAAATGTAGCAAGTTCTCCATATTTTTTTCATTTTCCGTCACAGTATAACATGAGGACTGTACTCAGTAAGCGTCCGTCTGTGGCAGTCTGTGCAGGATTTGTGTTTCAGCAACTGATTATTGGCACAGCGCCACATTGTTTAGTGTTGCAGTCTAATACTGCTTGATTCTCTGGCTGAGTTTTTGGATCTGATTCCTTCTGTATAGAGTTTGCATGTACTCCCTGTCTCTGTGTGGGTTTTATCTAAGTGCTTTTGTTTTGCCTCCCAGAGCCTCTGTTATGTAACATATGCCTCTGGTCATTTCTGCTTTTACTTTCATCTCAGTCTAACACCAGAGGGGTACACAGATGGTAACTATATATTTTTTGGAGGGGCAGGAAGGTGGGCACATTTCCCAGACAGGGTTTATATATCTTTGCAAGCATTTGCCTTCTGAGTTTATTTGGGAGCTGCTGTTTTGTTACCTTTGAACTTTAAGCTTGAGACACAATTTACTTTTTCTTGAACTAAACAAATAAGACTGATTTTTTCCCTTAGTCATGACTTTTTTTGTTCGTGCCATCATTAAAAAAGCTGTAAGAAGCCCTCCATAGCATCTAGAATCCTTTGACTTCTGTGGACCTAATGTCCCCCAGACCTAGCCTTCTTCGACTTAATTCAGTTACTTTTTCCAAACTTATTACAGTGAAGTCTTGGCTAGGGTATGTTTAAAACCATGGGGGGGCTATAAAAGGTAAGATGGGGTGTAAAAAAAAAAAAAAAGAAAGAAAAAAGAAAAAACAAATCTATCTGGATGGTGTGATGGACCAGGATGAGGGAAAACACAGGGAAATTGCCACTACAGAGGTGCAGATGGGACTAGTATGCAACAGGGAGCCAATGGTGTCCTTTGTCTAGGGCTCCATTTCACCTAAGGCTAGCCTTGTTGGTTGCAGTCAGACAGCTGAGATCTGAGGTATATATAGTCTGTAAAGTGTCTGTGAGTGGGAACATAATTAGGCAGTTTGTAGATGAAAATGAACGACCCCATCTATTGTTTAATTAAAGGTAATGGTCATTGACCTGATGTAACAGAGCTCCACCCCTTTCCAGTTAGTCCCACCCATTCAATTGCTTACTGTAGCCCCCTCTTTGCATTAAAGTCATGAGCTGTCACTGGTGAAATTAGTAGTACACAGAGTAGCAGTTCATATTCCATGACTGATGTCACAGTTGTATAGAACCCTCATACCTTACAGCCCTGTTGTGGCCTATAATATTGTCAGCCCATCCCATTGGTGCCCACTGAAGTGGTAATGGGCTACAACATCAGTGGCAGCTGTGTGCAGGTGACTAGGCAGCAAAACCTTTTGTACTAAGCATAAGAATATATATATATATATATATATATATATATATATATATATATATATATATATATAAAAATATAATATATAAACTTACTTTGTTTATCTGTGGGTATATGGCTGTGTGTGTGTGTGTGTGTGTGTGTGTGTGTGTGTGTGTGTGTGTGTGTGTGTGTGTGTGTGTGTGTGTGTGTGCGTGTGCGTGTGTGTGTGTGTGTGTGTGTGTGTGTGTGTGTGTGTGTGTGTGTAAAGTCAATGCAAAGTTTGCCCTTTTTTAGCTTATTAATATAAATTACACTATTATGATAAAAGTGATGTAGGTCCTCATAAATGAAAGATCGGATTTCCTGGTGGAGAATATGTACATTCTGACTACCACAAGAACACCTTAATTTTTTTTAATCTGAATTATATATGGAATGTTCTTGCATAAAAAATAGAACTACAGATACTGGAAACATGTTTTTTCCAATTTGTCCCAAATGAAGGATGTATCCGTTGGGAAGATTAAAATCAAATTACTTTGCATGTAATAAGCTTGAAAGGACAAATCCCACGATAAGCTCTTTATACATTCAGATCAGTGTCAGACAGAGCATGTTATTCTAAGATGGTGCCAGTAACATCTGTGTTCTGAAAAAATATTTTATATCACATGGTAAAGGACGTTTTCCAAATATTTAAATATATGTTGTCAAAAGGATCTGCAAAAATATGTGCATATTGATAATACAAATAGTATTTCTCCCAAATGATGCTGATATATTTTAATGATTAAACATGTTACGTATTACCTTACAGGATTTCATACTGCATAAATCCCTGTTCCCAGTATTAAAGCAACAGGTGCCAAGAATAAAAAGTAGAAAGAGGTTTGTAAAGGAACAAAGTGCCTTGGCTGAGCTAACACAAGTGCTTCTTAATATTTTACATTGCACTGTGCTATACTTCAGAATCAATATCTAGTTGACACTAGAGCTGTAGACTATGCATGCTCGGTGACAGGCAGTATAGCATATGGAACCTCATCTGTCAGATGCATATGTGGAGACCAAAAGTATACCAAATTAAAACTGAGATATAAAATACTAATGTATTCACAGAGGACTGTGATACAGGGAAAGAGAGATTAAGAGGCAATCTTTCTGACAATATTTGATGAGGTATTTGAGATAGCTTCAGTTACAACTGCAGATGTAGCTATGTCTCATTGTTATATTGCTACTATAATGTGAAAAGAAAATAAGGGTATTGTGGGGGATTATTTCTGAGCATCTCAGTAATATGTTAAGGTGGGGCAATATTTGATGAGGTATTTGAGACAGCTTCAGTTACAACTGCAGATGTAGCTATGTCTCATTGTTATATTGCTACTTTAATGTGAAAAGAAAATAAGGGTGTTGTGGGGGATTATTTCTGAGCATCTCAGTAATATGTTAAGGTGGGGCAATAAATGTTAACACGATCTGAGATAGTACAGCATGGCTTATTTAAAGTGATTTAACTCGAAAAGTAATGTCAGTAAAGAATGCTTTGTTGAGTTAAGCAAAAGAAATTGTTCAAAGGAAGGTGCTAAAATAACCCAAATTCTGTCAGTTTTGTTACACAAAGGGCTGAATCCTTGAGTGTACATCAACTAATTTGGGTTCAAGTAGCTTTCAATGTTGTAGGAAGAGACAAACAATAAAGGATGGGGTTTACGAGGCCAGCTCTAGTTTGCCCATTCCAGGAGCAGGATCAATTTACTTCCCACTGCTCTAGCACCACCTAGTGACCAGCCAAGTGACAAACACCAGCACGGGAGTCATATAGGGAGTGAAAGCATACTATGCTGGTAGCAGATGATCAAGGATGTCAAGTCTGTGTTTCTTGTACAATATTCCTGGCTTTTGCACTTGTTGACTATCAGAGGGAGTGAGGAGTGGGGTGTAAACTGAAAAAAATCCTAAATTGTCGTGAACGATGGCCCACAAGGTCCACAGGGGACTGGTTCATGCTATTCACTAGCTCTTCTAAGATGACTCCAAAATTCAAATTCCTGTTACAAACAGGGACCCCATGAGGTTCTGTGGGGTACTGTGGCCTGCCAAGATGGGGAAATGAATAGATCTATCAAGTACTGGGATGGAGGAAAGCTAAAAAGGCCAAAGGGCAATGTATATAAGAGAGAAAAATTCCTACCTCAATATTTACATTGATATCATGTCCAAAGGTAGGCTAAAGCTCTTTTTTGTGCCTTTCAGTCCTGGAAGGTCTCACATTGGATTTTAATAAAAACACGTGTCTAGTACAAAGTGTTGATATTACAAAATATGAACATCTTGATTATTATATCTCTCTAGTGATATGTGCATGTTGATCACATCATTCTAAATCAATAAACATCTGCATCCCACTTAGACTATGATAGAAAAACATAGCATAGGCTTTAATGGAAAATAATCCAATATACTACCATGGAATTATAGAATATATACCATGCAAAAATATATTCAAAAAAGGACCATGCAAGGACAAACGACTAAACAAAATTCCAGACCACTAACACAAACTAATCCAACATAAAACCAAACAAATACATTTGTTCAGTTCTCTTTAATGGAGAAAAACAGTGGGATTACCAAACCTATAAAACCTAAAATACCACCAGCATCTAAAAAATATCTCCCCAAACAAAGCGTAAACATTGCATAACTATTATCAGTATAAAACACTAATTAAAAACAACACATACAAATTTTAATGCACAATGATACAATGCTGGAGACTCAGAAATGCCTTATCCTTGGTCGTGGCTAAGCAGCACTATTACCATTGTTTGTGTGATGAACCCCAATGCTTATTAAACCTGCATGGAAACGGACTATTGTGTGTGACAAACAGATCCTCATCCTGGCTGCAGTAAAGACCTGCAGCCAGAACATGTTAGACTACCTTGCGGCTAGATTGAACAATGAGTGGCTGAGGTAAACAATGAGCATTCAGAAGCACCTGTCATAGTTGTTGAGAGTCTGCATGCATAAATGGGAAAACTGCATTAACGACTGTATTGATGTAATTGATAGCAATATATATATATATATATATATATATATATATATATATATATATATATATATGTGTGTATACATGCAGGAAACTGTTTTATGAATCAAAAATTTTGATGGCTAAGGGTGAACTGATTCACTTCAGCAAAAGAAACCACATACATAGAACAGTGCAATGGGAGCTGCCTACCAAAAAAGGGATGCAAAACACAATGGAGAAGGGGGCATAACAATACATGAATGTAGAATTATTTTAAATTTAGACAGGAGGAGTGGAATACAGTAAAGTAACATGATGTACCAACCTGCATCAGTCCTGACAACATCAAAGTTTGATCAGTGTAACTGTACTGTAATGTGAATGTCATAAAAAAAGGAAAATATGAAACCATGAGGAAAGTTCACCCATCACCTCAGTCCACTTGCACTATATCCTCAGGTCCTTATCAAGGTGAACAACAGAAGCACTCAGACTGAAGGTATCAGAAAACATACAACTGAGGGGAATGTAACTCATTTGCACATTAATAGAAAAGAAAGATAGGGCTCACGAGATTTGAACCCTGCCTTTCCGATTGATGTTAGATACTAGTGCATTAGCACTAAGACTGAAGGTATCACAAAACACACATTTCAGGGGAATGTTACACATTTGCAGATTGTAAAACAGCAAATAATCTACAGCCCACTGCTTTGATACTGTATAAATCACTTTATGGGATCACTAAGTCATGGAAGTAGTTAGATTAAAGGTGATAGTTCTACCTTATTTCATATTTGCATGGTGACACCTACCCATGCTCAGCTCATTTGCATGATTGTTGGTAATATCCCATAATACATGACATAGACTGGACTTTATTTTTGCCATATGACAAGAAGCACCATTGCTTGTTGGTTATACATATGCATCGATGTTCCTCTGCTCATTGTACAATGTATGAACACAAGAAGATGATTTTGTTATCTAAGCCCTTTTGGGGAATGTGTATATATACATATACATATACATATAGTACATACATGTTTTGGGTATGTTTGTTTTTATTTTTACCAGATTAAATGTTGGAAATGGAAGTATAAGACAGAGATGAAAAGGGAAAGCAAGCAGAGAGTAGGACAGAGGCTGAGAAAATAAGGAAAGGGCAGAGTGGAGATGGGATAGGAGCATACCTCTCATTTTCTTACTTCAATAATCCTGGGCGACTTAATTTAATTACTTAAAACCAAAATAATTTGTCAGAAAAGTAAACATTTCATGATGAACACATCAAGCAAAAGGATCTAGTTATGTTTACATTAATCAAATATCTTTGAAGTTGTGAGGTATGGGTGGGAGTACTTTTTGTTAGACAGGTGCCTTTTTATTTTTTATAGAGAAGGGGAAGTTGGGGGAGGAAGTCAATGAAGTACCAGAATGATAGCATGGGAGATTAGGTAGCAGGGAAAGACAGACATGACTGATAGGGTTTAGGATCACATAATGAGGTAGGGGTAACACAGTGGTGAAGGAGACATCAGACAAACAGACAGAAGACAATGTTGAGAGAATTGCACAACATACAGGGGTACCATGGACACAGAAGTGAGGGGAATATGAGGTTGGGGGAATAGGACTGGGTGTTCTCAGATGCAGTTTTTACCAGCTTAGACCCAACCATCACCTCTGGGTCTGGCCTCAGAAGGTGGAATCTACCCTGGGCAGAAATGTGACTCAGTGAGTCACCGCTGCATGGTCTCCTTACAGCTGATGCAGGCATCCAGCCTCCTGCCTAGTATCTTGCCCACAAGCTCTGCCAGCTCCTGATGAGTGACAAAAGTGTGTCACCTCCACTTGCATTGGTAGTGATGAGTACTAGTGAACCAGCCTCAGGAGTAGAGCTACAGAATGTAGATGGTGCAGACAAAAGTGCCACCTCCACTTGCATTGGTAGTGGTGAGTACTAGTGTACCAGCCTCAGGAGTAGAGCTACTGAATGTAGATGGTGCAGACAAAAGTGTCACCTCCACTTGCATTGGTAGTGGTGAGTACTAGTGTACCAGCCTCAGGAGTAGGGATACTGAATGTAGATGGTGCAGATAGGGCAAAGGGTTAGGAGGCAACAATGGCAGGCTGGAACTCAGATGTGCTGGGTGTCTCTGCTGTTGGTGGTGCGTTTGCTGCCAACTGTAGGGCAACAACAGCCCTTATCAGTGGGATAGTTGCAGATTGCTGTGTTGCTTCGTATAACAGTAGCAGAAATGGAGGGAAACAAAACAAAAAAATAAACCAAATAAATGTTCTTGTGTCTTAATTAGTGGTACTGTAAGGGAACGGGTTTTTAGTAAAGTAATGTGTAGCGTTAGGGTTAGGGGTAGGAGGGCTTAAGGTTACAGTTAGATCTAGGGGTGTCACCCATGAGTATGGGGGTGCACCAGCTTGCTTATGCATGCCAACCCTAACCCCATCTCTACCCTTACCCTGACATTACATTACGTTACTAAAAACCCTTTCCCTAACAGTATCACCATTTAGACAATGATTTATCTGGGAGAGAAATAGTGAGTGTTTTGTGAGTTGCTCAATATATGTGTCACACATATGTGTAATGCTCATTTCTGTTGTTGACTAATGATAATCTCTCTCTCTCTCTCTGTATATATATATATATATATATATATATATATATATATATATATATGTATATATATATATATATATATATATATATATATGTATATAAACACACACACACACACACACGCACATACACACACACACAAATATATATCATACAGACACACAAATATATATCACATATATATCACGCACACACACACACACACGTGCGCACACACACACATGCGCACACATACACACACACACACACACACACACACACACACACACACACACACACACACACACACACACACACACACACACACACACACACACACACACACACACACACACACACACACACACACACACACACACACACACACACACACACACACACACACACACACACACACACACACACACACACACACACACAAATATATATCACATATATATCACACACACACACACACACACACACACACACACACACACACACACATACACACACTCACCTAGAATTATCAGACTGTATAATTTCCTTTTCCACACAAAAACATTTGTAATTACATTACATCAGATTGCATTAGCTTATTTTCCCACAGAGGAACAATGGGTGAGCTACCACTACAGAATACATCTATTAACTCTCTGCATAAAAGTACCTATGTAAACACTTCAGGCAAAGATCCTAAATCTTCCAGACGTTGTTGCATATTTGGGAGATAAACATATAACCCCCATTGTCTCTTTGTGAATTGCTTATCCAATTCCTCTTACCAATCCTTTCTAAGCTCCTCTGATTGATTCTTATAGTTATCATGTAATATTTGATATGCTGTACTAATTATTCATTTGTTAATGGCAGCTTCTGTTCTAGATTCTATTAAAAATTCTACCAGTGCAGGTCTTTCGTTTAAGACCCCCCCCCATTTCTTTCTCTTTTATATCAATCCTTGATAAGGGAAGGCAGTATCTAACCTGCAGTCCAAATACATTTTTCACATTTTCCCATTCTATTAACTTTCCCTTTCTAGTTATTTGCTCCCAATACCGTGTTTCCTTTGCCAGTTTTCTCCAATAAATTCCAGCCCCCTCTTGTCTGTTGTCTGCATTTCTAACTGCAGTCATCCCTGTTGACAGTATCTCTTTTCTCCATTCCAGTGCTGATTTAGTTCTTAAAATACTCCCTGCTGTTTTATGAATAGAATATTGTGTATGGTTGTTGTCATTCTCCTTAAGTCTGCATCCAAAATCCCAGTCTCTCTTTGTTTCTTGAGCTTACCCCTGTATCATCATCATCCCTTTCCACTTTGAATTATAGTTTTATGCTAGTGCTATGTATAAGAGCCTTACATGTGTTGCTGTAAAATATCCCCTCAAATTGGATAATCCTAGTCCACCTTGTTTTATTGGAAGAATCAGCTTATCCCACTTGACCCTTGCCACCTTCCCCTCCCAGATACAATCCATCAGCTCTTTTTTAATTGCTCTCCACAGCTTCTCTTCTAGTTGATAAAATATGCCTGACCTGTGTGTAAGATTGAAGGGACTAAAACATTTTAATTGCTTGTATTTTACTATCCATATCCATATAGCAAAGCCTCCAGTTTCACAATTTTTATACTATCTTCAGTTTAGTCTCTTCCCACATATGCTTAGATACCACAACATTTCTAATCCATACTTCTAAATACTTAATTTTATCATGTCCCCATAAGTATGGACATTGTTGGACCAATTCATGTTTGGGTATATAATTTATCACTATCGCTTTTGTTTTAGTTCATTAATTTTGGATCCTGAAAAGATTTGAAACTCTCTTAAAATGTTCCACAAAACAGTAATGTCCCTTTCTGGTTCTGTCATGTATAAAATAATATCATCTGCAAATAGAGCCAGCTTTTCTTTTTTATAACAGTTTTATTGATTTTTATATACATACAATCATCCTCGAAAAAAAATTTAACAATATACGTTAAAACCAATTAACATATTATTAACAAACAACAACTAAAGTCTTTACAAGGACATTCACATTAAAAGCCTTTCTTAAAATAGATAGATTGTAACATTTCATGGTGTAATTTATTCCTTTTTTAACAAATTCAGTCTGTTTACCCACATATTAAGAGCATGTGTTTTCCTAGATAATCGAGATTTAATGGTCAAAATTACATAATTACATAAGTCAATTAAACTGTTTTTGAATTTTGTAAAGGTTGGAGGAGAATCTGAAATCCAATTTCTTGTAATGATTTTTCCAGCCACAGCAAGTATTGACCATATTAAAAGTAGTTTAATTATTTTAACACAATTAGGTATGGGTGTGTTAAAAAGAACCATAGATCTGTTTAAAGTGAAATTATCTGTACATAGAGCTTGTAGAAAGTGAGTAACTTGCTTCCAATACACTTTTAGTTTAGAACAGTCATAAAACATACGAGTCCGGTCTATATTTACCCCAGACTTACATTTGTTGCATATGTTTTCTTTTCTATTGATAATTATATATAATTTGGGGTGTGGGGCGGCCACAGTGGTGCAGCAGTTAGCGTTGCCACCTCACAGCAAGAGGTTCTCCGGTTCGATTCTTGGCTGGGGTGCCTTCTGTGCAGAGTCTGCATGTCCTCCCTGTGGTCATGTGGGTTTCCTCCAGGTGCTCCGGTTTCCTCCCACATCCCAAAGACATGCAGTAGGTGGACTGGACACTCTAAATTGGCCCTAGGTGTGAGTGTGTGTGTCTGTGCCTTCTGTGGAAGGTTGGGTGCCAGGCTGGCAACTCGACACTGTAAAACTCCACTGCCAATCAAGAGCGGACAGATGATCTGCTGTGGCGACCTCTAACCAGGAAAAGCCAAAAGAAGAAGAAGATATTAATGACTGCTGCCTCACGGCTCTGGACAGCTGCTTCTTTGAAGTACACTTAATTACATTTTATGCACTTTGGCTTTCCTGCATTACAGTTCTTATGTGACTTTGTTATATGCAAGGAATTAAACCCTTTCCTTAGAAACTGCAGATAATTACACTCTGCATTTCAAATCAAGTTTTGACAGATCATGAGTAATTTGGGCCCTGGGTGGTTTTAAAACCATGGGACCCCTCGCCCACTTTTTGACAATGCCCAAATGTTTAGATTCTTATTGATTCATCTTCCTGATTTAAAACCATTCAAACTTCTGTCATTATATTATCCAGCAATACCCATACCTGTCAGTTATGGCCACTTGACTGTGTATATCTCAAATATCTAATTGAGCTAAAAAGTGGTTACAATAAAGTATCTTAACTTGTTTTACTCAAATGCATACTTGATTAAACAAAACCAGATTAAAGACTTCGGACCTGGATTATAACAGCCAAAGTCAAATAGTCTCATCTACACCCACCAACTGTAGTCCCATTGTTGACGGTATAGATCTCAGATGCTTGACTGTGGTATAACTAAATACATAATTCTGGTCACAGTAATATATTTCAAGCTTGTATTATACAAATACACAGTAACTTAAGTATTCCAACTTACTTTATTCAAATTCACACTATATTTACAAAGCTGGGCTGCTTAAACTGAGCAAAGTAGAGGGCACTCTACATACATAAACTAAATGTTACTTCAAATACCTCAGCATGCAGTACATATGAATATATGCATTTCGGAGATATAATAATTTATTCATTCATTCAATCAATTTTAATAAATATTCAGTTTTATTGGTTTTGTACATTATATTATATTTTATATTCAATATTTAATATTCAACATTTTAACATTCAACACTTAATATTTAATATTTTATACATACACATATATTATATATTATATATAAATATACATACTATAAATATTTTTATTATATATCATTTGTTATATATTTATTATATATATTTTATATTTACATAAATTTTTATACATACACATTAAGTTATATTTCTCATTATTTATCATATATATATATATATATATATATATATATATATATATATATATATATATATAAATATATACATATACATTCATACATATGTTTTATTCTATTTTATGTTGTGTTTTGAATATTCAAATAATTACTTATGTCTAACACATTCAACACTGCAGTATTTTGTGGCATTTATGACAGCAGTGGACCCAAGATCTTTGGGGATCTGTGAAAAAGTTTTTATGTCTGGATTCCTTATGTTTGTACTTATGTCTTGATTTTTATGGCTGTATTTTTTATATTTGAATTCCTCGTGCCTGCACTTTTATATCTGTACCTTTTACAGCTGTATTTTTTATACTTGCATTTTTATATCTGCATTTTTCAAAATTTGCATATCTTAAATTTGCATTTTTTTATATTAGCTTTTTATATTCAGCATTTTTACATTCAGCATTTTTATCCATGCAAGGTATGTTTATATATGTTTTATTGTTGACTTCCTATCGATTTACATATAGATAAATATATATACATTTTTTACACAACGAAGTATTGTATAGTGATAGTTCAGTATTTAAAAGCCACAATTTGTTAAACAGTCAGGTTTTGTGTGGTCTGTTCATTTAATTAATTCCTTGTATTAAAGTATTTAGCCAGCCCCAGTCAAGAAACGTAGC
Source organism: Protopterus annectens (assembly GCF_019279795.1). NCBI lineage: Eukaryota > Metazoa > Chordata > Ceratodontiformes > Protopteridae > Protopterus > Protopterus annectens. The sequence goes on along the minus strand of NC_056730.1, from coordinate 317,919,763 downwards.
ATAGGCTAGTTATATTTCATTTACACAATTTCATTTCGTTTTATATTATTAATTAATTATATCAGTTTCTGTGGACCAATGAGTGAGAATTATTTGTTATAAAAGAACAATTTAGTTTATATGGTAACAGGATTCTGAAGAAGTCTCAGTGATGAGATGAAAGCGCTAAGTCTGTTACCTATTTTATTATTTTTTCTGTGTTAATAAACATCAGTTCAATTCTATTCACTCTGTGGTCGTAATTGGAATACTAAGACAACATGATTGTGGTATTGGACAGCCTTTATTGTGTCGGAGCAGCGTTGAGTTCAGTTTTTGTGTTTTGTGGTGGATTTTTGACTTTGATTACCATTTCGGAGATATATTGTTTTTTTCATTTGCACTGACTGTCACTAGGCTGGTCAGAGTGCAAATTTTGCTTTCTGTAGCAAGCTGTTGAAACCATATAACCAGGAATCCTGTGAGCTACAAAATGCTATTTTATTTTGTGCAGCAGCACAGTGCAAAATTTTCTGAATCCTGCTCATTATTTTCTTACAATTTTAACAAATGTAATAACACTTCAGAAAGTAAACAAGTTTAATAAATAAAATTCATGGAGTCCAGAAGTTGGATTCAGCTATTATGTGTACTACAGAGGGGAATAAATATATATATATATATATATATATATATATATATATATATATATAAATATATATATATATATATATATATATATATATGGGTTTATGTTGCTTGATCAAAATTTCACTATCTCGAACAAGCAACATCGAGACCGATTAAAGCGAAAGTGCACTAGATCAAAAGTACACTTTCGCAAAAGCCAATTCCCTGACCCGGAAAAAAACAAACAAAAAAACTGCTTTAAACAGTATTTTGCAGGGGGCAACCCCCCTTTGCCCCTCACACCCCCCTACTTAAATATAATAACTCTGAGAATGCACTACAGTGGGAAAAAGGATATATTTCCTTATCCCCACTATAATGTGCTTCGGAGAACCGGCTTTTGTGAAAGTGCACTTTCGATTTAGTGTACTTTCGCTTAAATGATTTGATCTTCTGGTTGTCGAGAAAGTGAGTTTTTGACAATCAGAAGTGGACCCATATATATATATATATATATATATATATATATATATATATATATATATATATATATATATATATATATATATATATATATATATATATTTACATATATGGCCAGGCTAGAGTCTTCACTGTTTAATACCTTAAATATCCTGCACTGGAAGCCCATAGGATATGTGCAAATGACCACTTAAGGACATACTGTGTTTCTGCTACATGGCTTCTGAATGCCCATGACTGTTTACTTTTTATTTATTATTTTTAAAACTTTTATGGGGATGCCAAGGCCACTAATGCCAACACCCAGAAATTTAGACATGGATGCTTTGGCCTTTTAGTGACCTCATCTTTATACCATAAGTGGACTGTTTAGCTATACTTATGAAACACAGACATTGAAATAAGCCTGATGTTCATAAACATTAAGGTGCCTGCAAAATGTCCCAAATAACATCCAAACTAAAGGGCTTTATTGGCCTGAATATACAATGAAAGACTTTAAAAATAAAATGCTGTGGGCATGCAGAAGCCATATAGTTGAAATGTTATATGTCCTTAGTGGGTTATCTGCATATATCCCATGGACAACCTCTACAGGAGGTTAAGATATCATGCACTGCAGACTCCAACTTTTTACCCTTTGGGTATGTAGAAATATATATAAATATATATATATATATATATATATATATATATATATATATATATATATATATATATTTATATATATATATATATGTATATATATATATATATATATATATATATATATATATTGGTCTACTACTCTACATCGAAAATACACTTCTTTGAAATAGAGCAGTAGACCCTACACTTCAGCGAAAGTCCACTTAAACGAAAGTGCACTTTTGCTGAAGTCTAGTTCCCCGGGCTACCCAATAAAAAAAAAAAAAAAACACTACTTAAATATACCAACTCTGAGATCGTACTACAGTGGGGAAAAGGGAATATTCCCATTCCATGCTGTAGTGTGACTGCCGAAGTCAATGTTCGAAATTTCACTACATCGAACAAGTGGACTCAGTGAAGTGCGGTTCGAAGTAGTGAAACTTCGAACATATTGACGGATCCCATATGTATATATATATATATATATATATATATATATATATATATATATATATATGTATATATATATATATATATATATATATATATATATATATATATATATATGTATATATAAAACAGGTTCAGCTCAAATTTCTCTCATCATACCCCCAGTAGTCCAAAGGCAACACTGCATACCACAAGCTATTACTAGGAAACAGGTCATCAATGCACTTTCCAAGGCCTAAACACTGCATTGATGAGCCCCAATAACATCCCAGGATTTTTAATAAATAGCATGAAGCATGACCTCTCTGGTTCACTTGAACCACTTTTCAAATGGAGCTTTATGTTAAGTTTTGTGCCCAAGGAATCGAAGATTTCTACAGTCATTCCCCTGCACAAAGGCAGTCCAGCCACTGATATGGGTAACTGCAAGCTGATTTGTCTTACCAGCATGATATGTAAGGCTTGCCACCCTGCATACACTTTGTGGAAAGTGGTATGATTTACGTTGTTTAAACTCAGTATATGTATGATATGTGTTTCTTTTGAGTTTTCAAGATTTTGAAGTTTCAATGTTTTGGTTTCAGTGTTTTGCGTTTCAGTGTTTTGAGCTTTCAGTGTTATGAAATTAATCTATATATATATATATATATATATATATATATATATATATATTTGTGTGTGTGTGTGTGCGTGTGTGTGTGCGTGTGTGTGTGTGTATGAGGGAATACATTCTCTCCCTTTTCTACACAGCCACATAGACAAAAGCTGCCCACAAGAATCATTACAGTGGAAGTATTGTCACCTACATTAAACAATTTCCAAAGGAAGCCTCACAAATGTAGTGAATATAAACCTATACAGGTGGTATCCCCAGTGCAGAAGTGCATAATTCTCAATGGACAGATTTTTACATAATGCCCAGATTTTTCCTCATATGTTTGGTCTGTTCTTCATTAAATGTGTGGTTTTCTGACAAATTACTGAGAAGTGTAGTCACTAAATATTAACAAACATTTGAGTTTCAGACTTCATCCCCCGGATTTACTAAACTTCTGTGCAGGACTAGCTTAGTCCTGCACGGAAGCGACCGTTTAGGAGGAAGATGGCAGAGCGCCATGCATATTAATGAAGGCACGCTGCCTGAGCCCCTAATATTACACAGATCATATAAGAGTGCAGGAGGTGTGTCTGAGAGCTGAGCTCTCGGAATATACATGCCCCCACAATGAAGAACAGCAGAAAGCCCAAATGAATGACCGAGACTGCTCATAGGTGTCCGCATAACCCCAGCAACATCCCCCATGTGTACAACAGCAATAGTATATACACAATATAAATATACCTTTTTTTTATGAAACCGATTAAATCTAACCGTAGGTGCGCAAGTTTGCCCATCACTTAGCTACGGGTAATGCAACTTAAAAGGCTGAAGAGGATAACAAGGAAGATATATGCAAATGAAGCAGTGTAGCAATAGTGTAGTGGGCAGAGCAATTGCCTCATGAGCAGGCATTCCCGGTTCAAACCCCACTGCAGCACATTCCGTTTTCCATGTCAAATAATGTTATGACCAATATTTTAGTTGCATAACCTACTAAATAACATATATTTGTGAACTGGAGTACTGCATTAAATGCAGATGTGAGGGGTCAGTGTCATAATGTGCAAAGTCCACAGATAATCACATGTGCCCCATACAGTATATGTACACAGGAATCATGGATACAAATGGAAGGTAAAAATTATAATGAATGATAACTCCATACAGCTTCCAAATCCCCCACCTTCCCAAGAACCATTAGACATTATTGTCTAAATTAATGCAGTGGTAAGCGGGAGTAAGCACTAGTAAGCAAGTGTAAGCACTATTAAGCAGTAGTAAGTGGGAGTAAGCATATGTAAGCACAAGTAAGCGGGTTTAAGCCCATTTGTGCGGGGGTAAGCAATGTGCACACAGGTTAAGCAATATTGAAGCTAACTCTCTGTAAGCATATTTAACCGGAGGTTAGCATTGCTTAAACTCGCACAAACCCTCGTAAACCTGCTTACAAGTGCTTAAAAGTGACTTATTCACTCTGTATTCAACAGCCACTGTGCTGCCCAGCAACAACATTAACAGCCTTGCAGGTCTTGAACCCAGGAACTTATACACTATAGTCAAAGTAGTTAACCACCAAGCTATCATAGCAGTACATAAGAGTGAATGAATACCCCTCTCACTCATTTGTATTTAGAGTCCTGGATATAATTATTCCAACTTCAAGAGGAGGTAGTATTGAACAAAAATTGGCTAGGGTAGAATTACATTGGATACTGAAGCTAGCGGCACACATTCCACCAGGGCTGAATAGTTCCATCTCCCTAAAACCCGTGCTGATTGAACGTAGATGAAGTAGTAGTATACTACATGACATTTGAGTAATTTATCTAATAGTGATCATGGGGACACTATTGAGCACTAGGTCATATTTTGTAGATTTGCAGCTCATGGGTGTGTGCCTTTTGGTTACTCACAGTTCTACATAAGTTTCGATACATGAGTACTTAATGATATACATATCTGCATTTTTGAAAATTTGCTTTTGGAATCATGGTTTGTACCATCTGATGACTGCTTTTGCTAATTAACATAGTATATATTCTAAAATACTATGTATGGTTGTGTACATACTCTTATACAACAATATGGTAGTATGTATATTGTAAGGGCATAGATTTGTTATAATGAAGTTTTGTTTTAAGTGTATATATAGATCACTGTACAGACTCTTGACTGCGCATCAACTTATTGTCTAGGTGCAAGATTAAGAATTTGCTAGGGCAATATGTCTTTAGCCTAATGTAGGGCAAATTCAGTTGCCTTGAATGTTGCAATATTGACATATAGTATTAATATCGGTTTTTTAATATAAAATTATGTGTGCACCTGTATTATGTACCCTCATGTTGTTATTTGTATATATATTTTCACATAATATACCTTTATGTATATATATATACATATATATATATTTTTTCTGTTAAGGATATATATTCACATGTTTTTGATATTATTATATATATATTTTTATGTAAAAATATTTTATATACTTGTTTTTGAAGTGAGGTATAGACACAAATATCGTATTGATTGAAAAAATTTTTTGTTAAGAAATTTTTTGTTAAGATATTTTTTAAAATATAAAACATATAATGTAATTGATGATTCTATATAGTTCAGCTCAATAATGTATTTGTGCTTATCCTAAGTTTGAACAAGCACACTGTAGTATGTCATACCCAGTTATACAAGGTAGTGAATGAGACTTATAGAGGCTACATGGTTTGCTTCCGGTATATAAACGGAACATCAATAACATATGCCTTGAATGATTTTGGCTTCATTTCTTCCTATCTTGTATACCCATTACAATATACACAATATATACATTCTTTATTCATATCTATAGTCCGATAAGTAGGAATTGTTCATATAATTTTGTAGTATTTGTAAGATATTTTTGATATGCAAGATCATATGCATACAAATATCGTAGTGTTTATTGTGTCTTTTTTATGTAAATTAAGGGGTCTTGCAATATATTTTCCTTATAAGTATGGCTTAAAAAGTAGGAATTCTCCACATATTTATGCAGTATTAACAAGGTTCTTGTGATCTGCAAGATCGTATACACATGAACACTGTGGTGTTTTATTTTGTCTTCTTTAGTGTGCGAACTAAAGTGTCTTGCACTAGGACCGAGGGGACAACTTTCAGAGTAGGAAGCAGTCCTTGTAGAGTATCTAAGACATGTGACGATACATAGCGAATGGAGTGAGTTTTAGCTAGTAATGGAGTTGACAACATGTCAAGGTCTTTTTTAGTGAAGTTTACCCCGTGGATGGAATTATGAGCAAGGACTTACTTCTTTTAGAAATCTGGACAATTAAGGTATGGAATTCCTATGCATATGTTTTATAAGATTATGAGTATTGTGGAAACATCCGTTTATATAATCAAGAGTAAGCAAGTGTTGTAGACAGCAAGGGAATAATGTGCGTTTTGAAGTTAGCGTTTTTGTCAAGCAACCCTAATGAACAGCATTTTTGCAGTATGTTTCTACAGTCTTTATTTTCAATGACTATCTGAATTTTGCTGTGTCTTGCCTTCCAACAAATTTTAGTAATGTTTTGTAATGGCATGTGCCGGTTTTTAGTAATGAAGTGTAACAATAGTGTGTTTGTTTTTTAAATGTCATGATGAGCTGAATCTCATTAAGAGGTGATTAAGGTTTAGCTTAATGAGCCCGCCAAAAGCTGGGCTATTTATTTGCTCTAGCATTGTTTTATTATTGTATCTGATGAAGCATAGTTTAACTATGCGAAAGCGCTCATCCTTGTCCAAATAAAAGATTTTCTATATCTTTATCGTGGAAATGATTTTTTGAACTGTGACTACTTTGGAATTTGCCTATTCAAGAGTGTTGTTCGTGGTGACTGTTCTCATTTTTTGCACTATACTATAGTACATAAGAGTGAGGTATCACCAAACAAACCCTAACTATAGTAAAATCAAACTGAACATGTGAAAGTAATCAGTATACAGTCATATGTTCTATAACCTACTACATAACATAAATATGTGAGCTGGAGTACTGAAGTAAGCCCAGATGCGAGGTGTAAATGTAATAGAGTGTTGAAGTCCCCTACTAAACACAAGGACCCCATACAGTGTACTTTCACATGAATCATGGATACCAGATATAGATCTAAGATGTAATGAATAATAAATCAATGCCAAAAAGCAAATATAATGCAAAGTCAATTTTAAGCAATGCTAAGCATTGCACAGGGCAGCTTGGGAGGTGTAAGCAATGTGTAGGCCAGCTAACTCAATGTGCCCAGTGGTATATCCCTTTAAACAATACCAACCTTAGGTAAGCAGGTTTGCCCATAGCTTAGACTTTTCAAAACCGACCAATCATGGCAAAGTGTGGGAATTCGGCCCTACTTAAACCCAACAGGCGGGAATACATGCCATAACTGGTTGTAGCTTCCTCTTGCAGGCACCATGTCAGGAAGGGGAGAGGGAGGACGCTTTCGGGTGCAGCACTGGGGCATCCAAGAGTCCAGAGTCATGGCAGAACTCCTTGTCAAAGACCATGAGCAGAGACTGCTGCAGGGCCAGTACCAGGCTTTCCAATACAAGGCGGAAGCCTGGGACCGTCTCGCTCGTGACCTCACCAGTGCCACTGGCATACCCCGAATTGATGAGCAGGTCAGGCATCACTATGCCGACCTGAAGCGGCATAAGGGGGATCTCTTGGATCAGTGGCTCTAAGAGGCTAGGAGGACAGGGGATGTCCCAGCTGTGCATAAGTATCACTCCACTACCTGTTTAATAATTGCCAACTCATGTATATTATGGATAGGTATGGCTAAATATTCCTCTTATGTCCTTCACAGTGGCAAGTGAGTGGGCCCCGAACCAGGAAGCCTATGGCTGTCACTTGGAGAGGTTGCAATGTGAGGCAGGTTAGTAATACTGTTGCATGTACTGTCATAGAAAATAAATCTAACTGTATTAGTACGTCCGTTGCCTGTAGAAAAACAATATTGTTTAAGGCAAGTACTGCATACACCGGAGGATATGGCAGGAAGAGTCTCATATAGTTTGTATGTAAATAAAAGCATAATAGCCTGACAATAAAGGCCTAACTGCTGGACTGCATGTGTATACTCTGGTATTATATGGTAATGTAGATTTGCAATCACGTAATAGTACTGTTGTACTAAGCACTGTTACCCACACTGTGCAACATAAATAGAATGTGCAGGAATGTCTGTATATGACTGGTGTAATCCCCAGAGGTCATTTAGTACAACTGAGTGAGACATAGAGAGAAAACAGTGAAAAGACAGACAACAAAATCTGAACAGCACATGCAACTGAGACGTGAACTGTTGTATTTTAGCAAACACAGCTATGGTTCGAATCCTGGGAGTGGTAATAGTCTGCATAAAGAATCATACCCCACAACTGTACAGATATGTCCAGAATGTCCAGTAAATCGGCCCATATCTGCTGCCTGTCACCCTGTCCCCCTTGGAAATCAGTGGGATGATCCCAGATGTTTAGGCAGCAAACAACAAATACAACTGATTGACAGACATCTATGAGAACAAACCTGACACTCTAGCAACTCCCCAAATGTTATGAGAGTAATAAGTCAAGTATGTCCCATCCACACCCCCGTGTTGTCAAGCTGCGACCAGAGTGTGGACAGTAACAGAGAAAGAGATGTATGTACATAATACTAATGTGAAATCTGGTACTTTTTTTGTGTGGCAACATGCAGGTAGTGCTAACAAACACTGCTCCCACAGGTACGATGGATATGAAGACTGTACCAAGAAATAAAAGCACAATAGCCTATACTGGTACTATTTACTCTGGTATTGTATGGAATTGTGAGTGTTGCAGTTGCTCTGAATAATAAGGTATCACTGATCACTGTCACCCACACTGTGCTACATAATATAACTGTCTAGGAAATCCTGTATAAAAGTGTTGTAAGTCACTAAAGGTTGAAGAGAGCAATAGTCTAGATATGCCCCAGTTCACCTGTATGTGGTCAAGACATGGCCAGAGTCTGTGCAAAAATAGATGGACAGGTATGTGCACAACATCAACCAGGAATCTGGGAGTATGTGTAAAAATGGTTAGTGTTAACAAACATTTCCTCCACAGGTATACTAGGTAAGAAGTGTATACTGCAGGTAAAACCAGTTCATGCATAAAGATGATGACAGCCATATCACTGTCCAAACTAAGGCAATAGGGTAGTGTAGTAATACTTATAAGGTACAGGTAACAGTACTAACTAGGAAAGTAATGCGAATTACAGGAATATACTAGTTGTTAATTGACATATTTCCCCCCCACCATATCTCCAACAATACACTAATTACCCACCTCAACTGGTATGTGATGACTCCACTATTATGTTGGGACATATGTCCTATTGGTTGATAATTATTTAAATCTGTTTCTATGCATGTGCTATGTTGAAATACTCCAACATTGGTGGCATGATGCCATCAATGTACCTGCATGCTGATGTTATTACCACTATGGTCCCATATATACATGTGTTCTGTTTGCTATGCAACTGTTCCATATCTGATGTCTGGGTTAATGGGAATAGCTATGCATGCTGTTATACCTAATCCTGGAATGTGTTGACTATTACTAACCCACATATGTTGACAATCTATAAACACCATAGCATGTATGGGAATGCGGGTCTCAGCGGACCCACCTGCAGATTTCAGCTGGCAGTGGCACCAGGCACCAGCATGTCTGGGGCCCAACCCGGGACCTTCACGTCCGTTGGTCCTGCACCACCTTTGGGTGGAACTGCCTCAGTGGATAGGGCTCACCCCCCTCCGGGAGCAGGCATGGACAGGAACCTGCCACCCATCACCAGGTCCAGGTCATGGTGTGTAGCGAGCTCCGCAGGGAGGTCAGAGATCTGCTGCGCCAGCTCAAGGGCTGCATGTTGCAACTAGAGGGTCAGCCTGGCTCTCCGACTCAGCTCCCAGCACAGCCACCTTCAGGGCTGTGAAGGTGCAGTGGTGACTGCCCATGGGTGGGGCTCTCAGTCACACTGTTTCCACTAGGGGGATCAGCGGCTTCCGATTTCCCAACACCCCTCCCCATCAAGGTGTTTACCCCCACATGTGTCATATACCACCCCTGTATGATTCTTGTTTGTCTTGTCTGTTAACCTACCCAACCTACCTCCCCAAATATACATACTATCCCTCCCCAACATCCCACTCTCACCTGAAAAAAAAAGGGGCAATCTGTTCCCCAAAAACTTTCGCCTCATACATAGCTGTCCATTCTGCACACATGTCCACCTGACACATGTAATCTGGTCTAATTGGCATCACAACATATTATTGTTGTCATCACCCCTCTCTCAGGGGTTTGAGTGCCCAAATCTACCTCCAAAGTCAGGGACCTTCCCTACATCCTCCTGCACATCCCTAGCTATTTTCCCTACTGTCTTCCCCTCTTTGTGCCCATTTTTCACGAGTTTCCTATCAACCCTTTTTTCTTTTCTTTTAAAGAAATTAGCGCGGGGGTAAGTGGGAGTAAGCACTTTTAAGCAGTAGTAGTAAGCAGGTTTAAACCTGTTTGCATTGGGGGTAAGCAATGCCTACACAGGTTATGCAATTTAGAAGCTAACTGAGTATAAGAAACTGTAACCGGAAGTTAGCAGTGCTTACCTCCGCGCAAACCCGCACAAACCCACTTACAACTGCTTAAAAGTGCCTTAATCACTCTGCATCCAATGACCCATGTTCTGCCCAGCAACAAAATAAACAGCCTCTGCAAGGCTCAAACCCAGGACCCTGCACACCATAGCCAAAGTGATTTGCCACTAAGCCATGTCAGATATCCATAAGCCTGATATTTTCACAAACATATCCAGCACAGTCATTCAGCAGTACAGGAAATGTATTTAAAAATATGTATGTATGTGTGTGTGTGTGTGTGTGTGTGTGTGTGTGTGTGTGTGTGTATATTTATATCTAAATAGATATAACATATCTATGTATATATATATATATATATATATATATATATATATATATATATACATATACATATGCATACATCTATAGATATATATGTCTACATCTATATGTGTATATATATATATATATATATATATATATATATATATATGTATATATATATATATATATATATATATATATATATATATATATATATATAAAAGTATATACAGACATATATCTATAGATATAAAAGAGAACATAACAAAAACATATATGTCCACATGCACCATTAATGCGGTTGAGGGGGCCCAAACAACATAAGTCTTGTACGTATAGGTATTGCCCCCTCACACAGCCAAACACATCTGCCCTGCAACACACTACCAACAGTTGCAGATCCCATAACCAGGACCTGACACAACATGGGCACAAGATGTTAACAGTACTCCATCCCACCTGTATGATGTCAGGCTGGTATCAGTACCATATCATGCAGTACAGTCTGGCTGCCATAGGGAATGTACAATGTGGAAGCAATCAAGATCCCTAGGATACATATACACAGACACATATATCCAGATACAGATATACATATATATAGATATATATATATGTAACTACACATACACACACAGATATATGTATAGGAAGATACATATGTAGAAGGTGCACACAATACGGAACAGCCACTATGCCTTCAGTTACCACCTTACCAACTGGATACTGTATGAGCCTCTTATACAAATGACAATTGTTGCCTGCAACATATACCCACAGAGAGGTCAAAGGATATAACACCTCACACATGTTTGCATACATGGGAAAGCTTTATTTGTGTACTATTACAGTTGCATATGCCATGACATATAGCTGTTTAGACACTGACATCCGTATAAACAGAGTAATACAACTGTGAAACAGTTATATTAATACAGTAGTCTGGAAAGGTTTACATATGTTGCTGTCCAGGCTGAGGCCTTCCAGTAGTACAACAGTAAAGACAGACTGGGCCACAGGATACCAATCAATCAACAGTAAGTAATGCAGATGTTTAGTCCAGCAGCCTCTATCTACACTCTGTACACAAACCCTAGGGGGTAAATACCTCAGTTTACACAATGGGATGTATCTGTTACATAACAAGGCATAACTGTCACCATCACAATCACACTGACAAACAGAACAGTCTGTATGGCAGGAGGCAGTAGGCCTACATTTACCCAAGTTGAATTTTATGGTAATGTACAACCAGATAACTTAAGGCAGCCTACCTCTGATACTCTCACATGTTGTAACAGCCTAGGTTAGTTATGGTGCACCCCCCCAGACTCAATAATACAGAGCTATATACCACTGTTACATACACTGGCCTCTGGAGTGCATAAGGGCACACAAGTATTGTGTAGGTGAAGCCCACACATATATAGACCCAACCCCACAGTATGGGTGGGGGACACAACAGCAGTGGGCCGATGGCAGGAATGGCAGCAAGACATACTCACAGCCACTACATAACAAGGGTCTATATTAAATACGCGAATGCTTAAAAAAGCAAATGCTTATTCATCAACCCTAGTTCAGCGAATGCTGAAAATGCCGAACACTCGGAACGGCGATTTTTTTCCCAGGGAAAAAAATCGCTGTTCCACAAAAGAAAAAAAAATTAATACAGTATTAAATGTGGGGGTCTTCACCCCCACACCCCCCTGCTTAAATATAACAACTCCAAGATCGCACCACAGTGGAGGAAACAGCAAACTCACGAAACCGGCCCATCTATTTTTTTCCATGAGAAAAAATTCGCTGTTCTGGGTGTTCGGGATTTTCAGTGTTCGCTGAAATAGGGTCGATGAATTAGTGTTCGCTTTTTTAAGCATTCGCTGAGTCAATATAGACCCCATAACAACACCTGACAGCATGTCATATGCACAAAGCCTAATATGTAGGTGGAGGACAGAGGCTGGAACACAGGCCCATATGTGTAAAACTGTTGTCACTAAGCAAGTCACTGGTGTTACAGGATAGTCTGTAACATACCCTTAGTTAGGAATATGAAGTTAGAAACAGAAATAGATGTAGCCATGTACTGATAGCACTCAACACACACACACTGCCAGTGATATATCTGACCCAGGACCTGTGTGGTGGACAGAAAAAACATAATAGGCACACCTCTGGCCATCAGGAGGATAGGCCCACAGTTGAGAGCTATGCAGACAGACTGCATTCCAAGTTAAACTAGTATGTACACACAAACCCTGTAACACCAGTGCTATACAATGCCTACAACAACACTACTTCCACTCTGTCTGTAGTTCTGGAACCTCGTACAAATATGTAGCTGGCCTGAATGTGCACATTCTCCTGTAAGAGGTATTGCTACCTGCTGTCTGTTAACACTGCTACCCACACACAGGAAGGATGTCCATCATACAGGAAAGTTAAAGGGACCATGCCCACATGATGTAGGGATTTATAGTAGTTGCTTGCCATGACAGTAGTAATTGGAAGTAATACACAGCATGCTGCATGCAGGTGGCAAGTGGATGACACTGATTGGTGCAGCGGCCATCACCTGATCATGTGCATCACCTACAAATTCCATGCTGCAATCTATGCAAAACAGCTCATTTCATTTACTGGAGAAAGACTGAGAGTGAGACAGAGAGACAGAGAGTGTGCATAAAAGGCACAGAAAAAAAATCCAGAAGAGTCTGCATTCCCAGAACAGGTATGTGAAGTATATATGTATGTAATTGACCATAGTACTTGGTCCATAATAATGGGATAGATGATGTGGAATGATTTATATGTGCCTTCAGGTATTGTTGTTGTAATGATGTTCAGCTGAACAACTGCTAAGGACAATAGCGTCCGTCCCTGTGGGCAGTGGGCCATACCCATCAACCGTGCAGAGCAGTACTGACTGATAAGATGTAATCCATCATAGCGTGTGTTGTGTAATGGGAAGTATGTATATTATGTGGCCAGTAGCTGGTGGTGGACATAATGCCATAATGATGGACACATGGGTTCCACACCTCACCTCTTGCAGGATACTCATATTGACCTGTATTGTAGCATGCAGGAATGCCATAGGTGTGTAATTGGGTTACTGCAATCTGCCCCTACACATACCCCCTAATGTCAGGCTGTGTCCATATGTGGCACCTGTCTGTGTTGTAGCAAGGCAGAACAGTGCAGCTGTGCAGGAAGGTGTTGTGAGATTGTGGACGTGATGTCTGAATTTACCCCACATATAGGTGTGCACATGTGTACATATACATATATATGTATATATATATATATATATATATATATATATATATATATATATATAGATATATAGAGCTACAGGTATGTCCACAAATATACAGATACCCATGCGTGGACATATATATGAGCACATACATACATCACATATATCTACACATATATAGATATATACCTATATGCACATGTCTACATATATACAAACAAACACATAAACATATATGTATGTAAATACATGTCTCCGATATTGCTACCACATTGCTGCATGCCATGAGTGAGGAAACAGCACACATAGTAATACACATAGATATCTACAGCTGTCAGTGTGTGCAACATGGACGGGTATGTCACATGTGAACCCCTTGTTGGGACCACATTGCCCTTGTCTGTGAAGTATGGAATGGGAATCTGGGGAAGTATGGCAGGTATAGTTGTGAAGGTGGTCAGGGTTGGTAGATATAGAGGACAGCCTACAGGGGTGGTATGTCACACATGTGGTGGGTAAACACCCTTGATGGTGCATGTGGTCTGTGATGTGATGACCCATGGGCCCCAGTATAGACAAATGGGCACAAGCCTCCCACCCACTGCTACTCAAAACAGCAGTCCACATCCCAAAGGTGCCTGGCCTGGAGGCTGAGCAGGAAGAGCATGTGGGCCCTGTGAATGTGTACTGGGTGCCCCAAGGTGATATAGCACATCCTACATGTGTCTGTCAAGCCCGTTATGGAACAGACTCTGGACCTGACCTCAGGGGACAGGAACATGTCTGTATGTGCCCCCTGGGGGGACAACATCCCCTGGGTTGGTTCCACCTGATGGTATTGCTGAACCAGTACATCAGGAGGCCCCAGGGTGGGTCGCACATGTGATGTGGCCTGGTAACATGGACAGATGAGGTTGGAGAGGTGGTTCTGCTGGCCAGTAGTACATATACATGCTATTGTGTCACTGTTATAGACCATATGTTGGTATTAATAGTCTACACAATCCCAGAACATGTCCAACAGCATGCATAGACAACCACAGTAACACAGAATGTCAGATGTGCACCCAACACATAGCAAGCATACCACAGGCATATATGGAACAATTGTGGCCCTGACAATGGCATGCAGGTGAATAGTCTGTAACAGGCCATCAATGATAGTGTCCACACAGGGAACATGGCTACAAACACATTGCACAAAGCGGGTACAGTACAATATCTGCCCCACTGGTAGGTATGCTGTAGCCATACCTATTGAGTTGTGTGTACTTTTTCTTGTAGCTGATATGGTGGGGGTTGACAGTGATGTGTATTAAGAATTGTGGTAACCTTGCTGCATGACTTCCTCACACCTGTGTCCATCTTTATGTCTTTCAGGCACAATGACCCATGAAAAGCTGCCAGCCTACACAGCAGCTGAAAATGAAATCCTGCTGAATGAACTAATACAGCACTATGCAATCTTGTTTGGCTGGGCTGCCCATGAGCAGCAGGAGTGGATTGCCCTGTGGATCAACCTAGTCCACAGGGTCAATGATGTCAGATTGCACAACTGCAGTTATGAACAGGTCCGGCATCATTGTTCTGGCATACTTCACAATGCCCATCAGCATGCTGCTGCAGTCCGGGGGATCACCTCATTACAGGGGGGGCATGCCATCCATCCCCCCATGACATGTGTGGAGGAGCCCCTGGCCAGCCTCATGGCACCTGCCCGGCTGGTCAGCCACCAACCGCCGGACACCTTTGTGGAGGTGGGTGCCACCCACATACAGGCCGAGGAGTGTGCAGGTAAGGCCACAGGGCACATCAGTAGACCACTGTTGCATATACATCTGCATCGGTAAAGGTAGATCATGCATATCTGACATGTCATAGATATATTGTGTGGTTGCATAGTAGTGATAAATAGATATCCATATGTGGTAGTATTGTGGAACTGTACCATTGATGTATTGTAATACTGCACCCACCCTGTAGCACTGCCACAGGTGGGGCCACTGACATTGTATCTCTCACCCTCTTATGTAGGTCCCTCCGGGATACCACCAAGGCAGCAGCTTCTAGCTGGTGAGTATGGTTTATGTAGATGCTTGCCAATACTCTGGGCATGTAATGGCAATGGTATATTCCATGCACACATCTAAAACACCTACCTAGAATGCATGCTGAACATGTGCACGTATTGTTGCCGTGAAATGCATGGCATCACAGGGGTGACCATGATGGGGTATTGGAAGGGTATGTCAGACACCTGCAGGATAACTAACATCCTGTCATTGTGGAATGTGTCCACAGGGGGTAACATAATGGTAGGAGACATGGCCTACAGTAAGGACATGTTTGGAACAACACCCATATACAGTGCAACACCAGTGTATATACATGTAGGACAATGGCAACTCCTGCAGAGATACACTATGGCATAAGGCATTACAGTGGTCTACATTATCAGCTGGGACTAGGCTGTAACATGTGGTGTTCAGTGTATGGGACACTGCAAAGTGACACACATGTAGGCCTTACTTGTCATGCATCTACAAAAAATATGAAGGAGGGGGTGTCAGCATGACACACCAGTGCACTGCAACAGGGATCCTAAGGATTCTAAGAATGGCTGTATCTGCACATAGTCAGGTTCAGGACCTGTGGCAGACATAATACTACCCCCACAGCAATAGTGACGGCAGTGTGTGAACACCAAGGAATGTGCACATGGGTAGACCTTGCAGTCATGCAGATTAGGGGGACGTGTGTAGGTCAAACTGAACATACACTGGCAAATGCAGATGGCCATTGCTGGTATACCCCTGCAAGGAGTAGTGACTGCTGTAGTACACACAACAAGAGGTGCGACAAACTGTCATAGCACACATATGCCCACACAGACTGTATGCATCGCAGTCAACATCCGCACATCTAACACATTCAGTAGACACTGCATGTGAAAGTACAGGACATATGTCACATATCAGGCTCATGTACTGCAGTGATGTGGTTCCAATGCAGATCATGGATGGGTGCGTCATATCAATAAGGATGTGTATACCCCCCATAGCCACAGTATGCTTTGATGGTTGTTAGTGTAAGAGTATTGGATTGGTCATACATGATCCGCTGATGTTGAGAGCTGTAAATCAGACATCAGGCATTCACCAATGACATCTGCCCACATATCATCTCAGGTATGTGTTGCTGAAAAACTTAGGGACTGTGAGCATTAAAGCTGACATAACTGACACAGTACTACACATTCTGCAATGGGTTGGACACCTGTGAGGTGTGGTGCACAGTACATGGCAGGGTGCAGAACAGGTGCACAGCAATACTGTTTACATGGGTGCAGTGGTATCCAGGGGAAGGGGCATCAGCCAGTGACACAGCACATGCATCACACACACATGTATACTGTTGCTAGCATGTATTGACTATAGCTGCACTGCATGCTGTTGTGTACCATATGTTCTGCATGTTGGTAGATGGGTAATAGGAGGACTCTGTGTGCTATCATTGTGCAACCTCACCTGTATGTGTGTATGTGTGCATCCTGGTGGTTAGTTAATTTGTCTGTAGGTTCACTCTGGTGAAGTGGAGGGAAGTTGATGCATGTGGGATGCGTGTGTGCATGTGTGTGTGTTTGTGTGGGTGGCCATGTATGCACATGTGTGATTGTGGGGTGTTCATACAGCAGTACCTCCCTTTGGGACTGTGCAGTACATGGACATGGACTGCCACATTTCACACCAGGAATACTTGTCATGTATGTAATCACAGGACAGCTGATAGTATAATAAGGTCTGTAGCATGAAACAGGCATTGAGAGGGAAGGTACACACCAGGTATACCCTTAATATCGCATTCAGCAGAGAGGTGACCTACAACCAATGTATGCAGCACTACAGATGCATTGGGGAAGTACTAGTCAACACCAGGGAGTGTATCCATAAATCACAGTTGTCACATGATAGGCTGATTGAGCAGCATATCTGGCATGTACTGAGCAATACATACACATTACACACCAGTGCGTGATATTAAGGAGTGACCATAGTAGCCCACACATATAGGGACCATGCTCATGATGTCCGGAATACCCAGGGTGAACACTGAATGACAGCAGTGAGGCCATCTAACACTACTACACACAGGTCAGGCAGGTAATGTAGTAACAGGTCTTGTGTTGTGCTCACTTGTCTAGGCATTTAGAGGACTGATATGTTAATGAGTGGTATCAATGTGTGTATGTTACCAAGTGTGATGCAAGATGGGGAACACATGGAAATATATGTGGTACTGTCTGTAAAGTCATGGACAGGTAGGTATTACGGTGGTGTGTGTGTGTGTGTGTGTGTGTGTGTGTGTGTGTGTGTGTGTGTGTGTATGTGTACTGTTAGGCAATGCTGTACAGGTTTTAAAGTGTGTTTATTATTTTCCCCTGCAGATGGTGAGGTGGGTCAGGGTCCCTCCTGTATGCAATCTGATGTTGGTGTGCATACAGATACCGAAGATGATGATAGTACTGTTGAGGCACAGGTTGGGTTGACAGGGGCCGAAACAGTGCCATCATTTGACATCCCCCTTTTAGCCACCCCACTCCCACACACAGTTTCAGTGCCTATACATACCCCATCACCAGTCACCATAGCGGAGGGACAGCTGGCATTTGGTGGCTGTGCACAGGGAAATGTGGTAACCATGCCTACTGTGTCTGGTCAAAGCAGGCATAGCTGGATGTCCGGCAGGGCACCACATAGGCAGATGTCCCAGGGTGCTTGTGGTAGGATCGCTAGACATCATGCCCCTGGCAGAGGCAACATAGCTGGTATCAGCAGGCACATGTTTCAGGCTGTCATGGAGGTAGAAGCACGTATAGAACATTACACCAGACAGGGCCTGAGGCTGCAAAGGGCTGTTCTCACATCTGCAAGTGACAACATCCGTGAACTGGCAGGTGGCATCCGTCTGTTAATTGAGTTCATGGATAGACGGTCTGGTGAGATGATGGCCCTCATCGACCGTGGTCTGTCCATGCTTGAACGTGTGGTGGGAGTGCGGCGATGGCCATGTGGATGTAGACAAGCAACACCAACAGTTGGCAGTCAACGTGGATGTGCTGGGACATCAAGGGGCTCCCGTAGTAGCAGTACTAGCCCCGACACTGGAGGGGGGGCGCTGTCCACACCACACCACACCACAGCAGGACACAAGCACGTGGTCCTGGCCAGTCCCAGGAGGGACCTGGTACCAGCGAACATTTGTCATCATCAGGTGAGAGTAGCACATCGAGGCCTGTACCAGCACATGCCCATGGAACCCCTGGCAGGCACAGTCCATGTGTCCGTGGCCCTAGGCAGTGAACTGCACACCCTGCCAGGTCTGGTCTGCAGCTGTCCACAAACACCTGTGTAGGGCAGCCACATGGCAGAACTGTGTGCATGCATACCCACGCTCTATACAAACACACCTAGGGGAACCCCATACCTACACACACCACATCACCACGCCCAGTTCACCTCGGTGCACCCCTCACCCACACACATGGTGTCAAATGTATGGCCCACCCTCAGCCTCTGGCAAACCAACTACACATCCTGTGCATATGATGATACCTGTGCCACATCCCTGTCATCCATACCATTTATGCAGGGACAGGCTACTATGGTTCTGATGCACACAGTGACTGCACTACAGTGTACCACAGTACTGCAGTGTAACATGTTGTAAGGAGTAAAGTGTAATGCATATATGTCAGTTAGTGTAGCCATCCAGCAATGTTGCATTATAGCTGTTAGTAACACTGGTTAATTTTGGTCTGTATAATGTTATCCATTTGTGTTGTAGGTGTACATGTGTCAGCACGAGGATGCCCTGTGCATATGATGATACCTGTGCCACATCTCTGTCATCCATACCATCAATGCAGGGCCAGGCTAATATGGCTCTGATGCACATGGTGACTGTACTACAGTGTACCACAGTACTGCAGTGAAACATGTAAGGAGTAAAGAGTAATGCATATATGTCAGGTAGTGTAGCTGTCCAGCAATGATGCATTATAGCTGTTAGTAACATTGGTTGATTGTGGTCTCTATAATGTTATCAATATGTGCTGTAGGTGTACATGTGTCAGCATGAGGATGGTTTGCAGTAATATTCCACAATGGGGTGTGGCACTGTGGTGACACCATGGCTGTGACATATCTGGGGTACAGTTGAAAACATGTCACAGGTTAGTATAAAAGTTATTGCCTGTGCCACATGGGCAGATGACCCGTTTGGTTGTGTACACCCTGAAACCTGATGTAGACCCATCCACATACATGCACAATGTTACTTGGCACCCCTGGGACTAGACACCTACCTAGGGATGTAGTGATACTGTAGTGTGTGGCTTACATTGCACACACCACACAATGTATAGGGTGAGGTGTGTCCCAGGTTACATGTTACATGCAGAACATCCCCAGACATGTACAGTATGCTACTGGGGGATATAATGGGTGTATAGGGAAAATACATAGTGTGACATACCTTCATATACACATTAAAAGACATATAACAGGCAGACACACATCCAAGAGTCCAGTGTCTATTGCTGCTAACTAGCTTGACTGTGTGTCCAATGTGTTACAGGTAGGCTGCACACAGCACATGCATAACTGGCCTGGAATGTGGTATCAGTTACCTGTATGGTTGATGGTGATAGTGGTAACCATAACATGGTACATGAGACATATACCAGGTGTACGTTGGAGGAATGATAGTGTACACAGCACCACATCCCCCAGTGGATATTGTACTCTCTGACACCCATGATAACACTCTGACATACCCACTATCACACATTGGCCATGACTGTGATAGAACCCATTGTAGATCTCAACAGTGGTACTACAGGGGATATGCATCTGATGCACATGCCACACGCATAGCAGAGTGTTGCATTGCCATGCCTCACAGATAGGCATTAATGACACTATCTGTACTACTGTGTGACAATGGGTATTGTAATAGGTGTATGTGGCCTCGGAATGCTGTACCCTACAGATAAACGGACATGCACACATACCCACACTTGCCAAAACATAGTGGGTATCCCATGCCTATCAACCCATTTGTAGAACACTGCTGTGATGGTACTGCAAGGCTCATGTAGCCGGTATAGAGAGGAGCCTAACATTGTACATGTAATGTCCCATACATCAGCAGCCACGACTGGCTATGGCAATGGGTGTTGCAGTGGTTGTGAAGGCCCTCATGGAATTCCCATGTACAGGTGTGCTAACACACAGAAACTGCTATTCTCAGTGATGCACACATACACATGTGTCAGTACTGGGGTGCATCACTGCAGGTGGTCATAGCTGTGTACCTAGCTATTATCCAAGGAGAGATGGGTTGTGTAGGGGTTGTGTGTGCAGTGGAATCCTGCCACCTGCCATGTGGCAGCAGGCAATCTATCAACAAACACTACTGTGGTGACCATCAGGGTGAGAGTGACATGCATCAGCCATTCTTCCAGGTGCCTCCTGCACATGGTCACTGAGGTGGTCATGGTGACATGCATGCAACATGCATTACAACACATGGTTAGTGTCTGTGATGGAGACCTGTACCCAAGCATGTTCTGTTGACTGTGGTAGTGTAGTGGAGGTACCTGTGGCATGTGGTGCTTACAGGGTGTTATCTCCAATATGTGCCAGTTCGTACACAGCTGGCCAGACATGTTAGTGTCAATCAAGCTTATGTTGCCTGTACATATCCCAGCTGGATACCTGCCATCTTCACATCTGTACAGTGACTGACAGTCATCAGCTTGGCAAGTAGCTATGCAGTAGGATGAATGTGTTGACAGACAGATGTTTGATAACAATATGTATGCCATTCCTACATGTCAGGAGCCCTCACTATCATGTTCTGTACAGATGGTAGTTTAGAGTTACATTTCACATGTTGGATCATTACCCAGTAGGGGTTATATATTCTGACAAAACTCACACAAACAAGGATACAACAGGGAGGCCTCAGAGTCCAGCTATGCCTGCAGCTGTGCCTGTTGTCAGTACTACATTTAGCATGCTAGTCTTGCCTGGGTAGGCACTGTCAACAGTAGTACCGCCATGATACAATACATACCAGTGTGACAGCACGTACCCTGGGCTACTACCCCTATATGTAACACAGTCACATGGATAACAGTGCTGTACAGGCCTCATATACATCTGTGTCCCACACATGACACTCACACCCCTTGCTACTGTAATGACAGCACATAGGTGCATGTATTGTATATGACATTACATACACTTATTACAGCTATCATTACCCTGCTATGTTATCAGATTGGGTGGTGTGAACTGGTAACCAGCTTAGCAGGTATCAACATTGCTGCAATATAATAGCTAAGCTGATTTGCACATTGGTAAGCAAAGCCTACACTGTGTAAGCGCCCATACGTATACCAGTAGCTTAGCACCACTTAGCTTCATGCAAACCTGCGTAAACATACTTAAAGCTGCTCAAATCTACCTTAACTACTCTGTATCTGACAGCCCTTGTTCTGCCCAGCAACAAAATGAACAGCCCTTGCAGGTCTTGAACCCAGGACCCTGTACACTAAAGTAACAACACTTAACCACTATGCCATGACCACTGTGAAGACAGATGTTGTTTTTCCAATATATCTGTCAATACACATATTGATTAGTATTGAACAATTGCCTTTACTTCCACAATTGTTTAGCATGTGCTATTAATATGAGTGTTGCATCACGTGTTGTTTTATCATAATGTACACATAGCAGATACATACAATGAGATACATCTGGGAGTGTATACACAACCGTGAGGCTTACACATGACAGGATTATGGATATATACATATAATCGGTTGATATATGTCTACATGTACATACACATGTATATTCATACATATGTCTGTATACACATCTGTATAGTGCAACATATATATGGCCATGTGTACATCTCTTCGTATGTACACACACACACACACACACACACACACACACATATATATATATATATATATATATATATATATATATATATATATATATCTACATATATGTGTATATAGCTATATATGTATGCACATCCTATGTGTACAGCCTATTTATGTAGATATAGATGTAGATATCTATATGTGCATATAGATCTATTCTGATATGCCTATTACTGTCAATATATATATGTAGATATCCATACGTATATGTGCATATGTATCTCTATCTGTATATGTGTAGCCATATATTGCTGAGTATATGTATATATCTGAGTATTTATATGTGTATATATATATATATATATATATATATATATATATATATATATATATATATATGTACATATACATATCCATCTATGTATGTCAATATGTGTGTATATATCTATACAGATATATGGATAAGTATATATACATATATGTTCACCATATGTCTTGAACATGGAGTGGAGCCCTACCTCAGCCCCAATAGTCCCAATCTCTTACTGCAAGGGGACATCAGGTATGTAATGCAGGTATATTTGTAGACTATTGCTACTGTGATAGGGGTTGTTTTCACAGACATGTTGTGTGTGGGAGGTCACATCTGCTTTTAACATGTGTGCCATTGGCCACAGACAGACATCCTAAGGACATCATAGTACAGTACTACTGCTAGCACAGTAATGATCCTGTGGACGATAGCAGAGATATGGCCAATAAAAGTGGACAGTTTGACACACTCTGGTCAGTCCAAAGGTATACACAGAACCCCTTAGTGCAAGACATGTGGACCAAGCCAGACAATGTGGATGTTAACAGCCATGTAAACAGCTATATCACGTAAACACTGGTATACATTTGCCCCCATAGGTTATGCATTCACATACCCCTGTCTGTCCTTACACATACTAACCGCTGGTACAGAGGTGTCATGGCCACATACTACCCACTAGATAGTGACATACATCTGTGCAGCATCCCACTGCTTTGTCCGACATACATGACTGTTATGGTGGCCTGGCAGCAGTACATCTGGCAAGTATCTGGACATAACATCACACTGAGTAGGTACAATAAGCTGCTAGGCATGTAACAAAGCACTGTGCAGGCTACAGGCAGATTGCCACAGCACTGGCCTACATTTCTTATGGGGAATACACATGTACCTGCATGTATGGCAGGCTCTACAGGCATGTCACAGCACAGAGTAACAGACACCTGTGTGAAAGTGCATAACCACAACCCATGTGAACACAGCCACAGCCACATATGGTAGCTAGCGTAATATTACAGTATATGGACTATCTGATCAACACCATCCTCATATGTGCCACTCATACACTAACCCTACATATACTGGACCACTACACAGTGTGGTTCGATGCCTGTCTCTGGTATGGGACATGTGTGTGTTTGGCCCTACAAACATATAAGCCAATAGGGTAACATACAGTGGATCAGCATGTAACATCAGATAGAACAGGACCAAGAATAATGACATCTACCACAGTCTGTACACAGGCCAAGGTACATATTCACAATACACACACTGTCGACAATCACCATAAGTACACAGACCTCAGTAATGTACACACAACCACAGAATGCCCAGATTATGTCCTCAAAGATAACCCCTATTATACATAACATGTGTCGCAGTCTGATATCTCACTGGCTTGTTATCAGATATGATGTCAAAATATTATGGTGTACAGAACATATGCACCACTTACTGCATGACATATGTACACAGGTTGACAGAGTTGTGGCTGGAGGCACAAACATAGGGCCAATATTGACATGTTGCTGTGATAACCTCATACAGTTACTGTTGTAACAGGGTTTCTTGTAACATATGTCCTATGATGGATATAAAGTCAGTAACTCTCATGTCTGTCCTCATGTACTGTCTGCAATCCTCACACTATGCTTCTGCAGTTCACAGATAGGTGTTCTGTGAGTAAAACAAGAAACAAAAAGCACCACACACTGCCCAGTCTGCAGATGAACCTACAGATGGGGGTTTCCTCAGAAACATAGCACTGTCATGACAGGTCTTAAAACATGCAGACCAGCCATATTCACACACATCCTGCTAAACCAAGATTACTCCAAATGCAGACTAGCAACACTTACATTCTGTAGTCATGTCAGGGACATCCCCCTCCTGTGCGTTGGCCTGTTTCCACAGTGTATGTTGTTAGAGGTAAATCCCTAATCCATCAGTGATGCTGTTTGCCAAACAATTGATCTAGGTCCTGCTCACAGTGAATGAAAAGGCCCAACACCAACATGATGTTCCTATATATTGGAGTGTGTTTCCATGCAATTGGCTATGGGAATGTTACCACAGCTGTTCCACATGCAATCAGCTAGAGGAGGGCTGCAATTCGTGCAAAGGCCATCAGCTCATCATGAGCATCACTTATAAAACACATGCTGCTGCTTAAGCAAAGCAGGTGTACATCTCCACATCCATAGGTTCATAGGTTTATAGGTTCATACTAGGCTATCTGCCCTAGGGCATTTATAAGCCTAGCCAGAATGTGTTTGGCTTTCACCACCCATTTTAAATTTATTTTGCTATACCCTTTTTCAAGGTTAGTATACTGTGCCTCTGTCTAACAGTGACACAGAAGTGATACCCGGGGTAAACCTACGATCTCCCATCCACTCATCAAGATTCCTCTTGAAGAGAGTCAATGAGGGACTCTGCCTAACCTGGACTGGGATTTTATTCCAGAGTGAAGGGAGCCTCTGGGTTATGAATATGTCCCTCCAGCATGTCCTATTTATTTCAGTGCTGAGGTTCAAGTCTCTCGAGTGTGTAGCTCGATGGGATTTGGATTTTCTGAGGTGCAGCATGTCCATTAATTCCGGGTTGGACATGGCTTTATACGTCAGGCACAGATCGCCTCTGAACAGGCAGTATGCCACTGAGTAGAGCTGGAGTTTTTTTAACCGGGCAGCATTTGGCATCTGTTTGAGCCCTTTGATCCTCTTGGTGAGGTACTTTTGGGGTCTTTCCAGTTGCTGCAGGTGTTTGGTAAGGTACATCCCAGAAGGGGCATTGTACTCAATTATGGGCCTGATGAGGGATGAGGGATGAGTAAAGAGGCACGATGACCTCCCCTGATCTAGATGTGAATCCCTTCATGATTAGGTGGGCTATATAAAATGTTTTTCTAACCACTTTGGCTACGTGGTTGTCAAATAAGAGATTGTTATCAACTTGGGTCCCCAGGTCCCTAATTACTTCTTCTGTACTTAATGGATTACCACCTATGTGGTAATTTGTGGGCACTTTGTTTTTGCCAAAGGGGATGACTATACACTTTTTGGCATTTAGCTTGAGGCCATGGCTCTGGCACCAGTTGTCTGTTTCTATGAGGCCCTTTTGGAGGATGCTTGTGTCGGCTGGAGAGTCGATTATGGTGCCCAGTTTGCAGTCATCTGCGAACTTGGTAAGCCACAGTCCTTCCGTGTTGGCCTGTACCTCCGCAAAATATATACCGAACAAGAGAGGTCCCAGGACTGAGCCTTGTGGGACACCACTTGTAACTGGTTTGGAGTCTGACATGGCTCCAGCAATTCTAACCATGTGGGTTCTGTCCCTGAGCCAGTTTGTAATCCATCTAGTGACATAGGGGTTTATATTTAAGCTGGTGAGCTTATCTATAATGCCTGAGTGAGGTATTGTATCGAAGGCTTTTGCGAAGTCCAGGTAGGCTGTGTGGACCACCTTCCCCTCGTCAATGGCCTTAGTGACTGTTTCAAAGAAATCAATCAGGTTTAAGAGGCAGGATCTGCCCTTAACAAAGCCGAACTGGGTAGGATCCAGTATCTGTAGGTCCCCAATATCTTTATTTATAAGGTCCATGATGATCCTTTCCATAGCTTTGCAGACCAAGCTAGTCAGGCTTATGGGGCGATAGTTTCCAGAATCCGTTGAGGCACCACCTTTATGGAGGGGGACCACTGTTGCTATACGCCACTCTTTGGGCACATATCCTGTAGTAAGGCTGAGATTGAACAGTAGTTTTATGTTTGGGTTTAGCTCTTCTTGGAGTTCATGTAGGACGCAGCCTGGGACACCGTCTGGTCCCATTGATGCTGTGTTTTTGCTTTGGAGAGGGCGGCTCTTACCTGAGCTTCTGAGATATCAGGGGGGCAGCACTCTGCTGGGATAGATATTTGCCCTTTTGGTGGGGAGGGGGAGTTTGCGCTGAACCTGTCAGCTAGGATGTTGGCAATGTCTGTGGGTTCAGTGTATTTTTTGTCATTTTGGACTAATTCTGAGCATATCTGGGAATTACCACCCAGGTTCCTAACATAACTAAAGAAAGCCTTGTGATTATCCTTAGTGTCCTGTGCAATTGTTCTCTCAAAGCTGGCCTTAGACAATTTTATGAGTGCACGTATTTTTTTGCTAATACTGATCAGTGATGCCTTCCCTTTTTGGGATTTTGCTCTATCATTTAGTAGCTTCCTCCTTCTATTGTATAGTTTGTTTATGGCTGGGGTCCACCAGACAGGATGTCTGCCTTTGGAGGATTAGGTCTTGGTTTTATTTGGGATCACATGATCCATGCATTCCTGAAGGTGTTCATAGAATGCGTTTATAAAGGATTCTGCGGTCTGGGCTGTATTTTCCACAGGCCTGGGGGCTTTGAAGGATTCTACCTCGGTTTTGAAGAGTGTGAAATTTGCTTTAGAGAAGTTTTTCACTGTGGTTTTCTGGGCGGGGGGGGGGGGGGGTCGGGATGTGAATATACAGTGAGATTAGTTTATGGTCTGATCTTACCAGTGAGGGATACACTTCTGGTCTGGAGCATAGAGTCCCCATGTTGGTGATGATCAGGTCCAGTATGTTTTCCCCTCTTGTGGGAGTGGTAACAAGTTGTTCCATAGCATTTGAGTTTATAAATTCTAGGAACCTTTGGGCTAGGGTGTTGGAGCTAGAGTAATGCTCCCAGTCTATGTTTGGGTAGTTGAAGTCACCCAATATAATGGTGTTTGGAGAGACCTTCATATTTTCCAGTGTTCTCAGGAAGGCCGAGTGGGGTTCCTGGGTTTGGGAGGGTGGTCTGTAGCAGGCTATAAACTGGAAGGCAATTTTACCCACTGTTAGTTGCACATGGATAGTCTCTGATGCTTCGTGCTTTGCCACCAACCTGGAGGTGTGGGTATATTTGTTGAATATCGATACTCCCCCTCCTTTTGTGGTTCGGTCCAAGTTTTGGGGCCGAAAAGCATGGTATGAGGTATAACCCGGTAGTGCTGGGGTGCTCTCGGGAGCCCTGAACCAGGTTTCTGTTACTGCACAGATATCGATGTTCTCCATGCCAAGGAGAGTTTCGAGTGCGTGTATCTTGAGGTTTAGACTTCTGGCGTTGAGTAGCATTACTCTTAGTTTCTTATCCCTTGTGATACCTATGGAGGTGGGTTTGTCTTTTGAGCCTTGCCTAAAAAAGGCACTATGGGGGTAGCAAGACCCTTTGCCAATATCCGAAAGCCCAGGGGTGACAGTTGCAAGCCATCCCTAGCGAAGCATCGTGGCTTGTCGAGCATATCATCCCAAGCTGACAGGCATTGGATCCCCTTTGAATGACACCAGTACACCAGAGGGTGTGAGAGAGGCAGACAGAGGCAAAGATAGGTCAGGGAGGGGGGTGGTAGAGTAAAACCTAAGCATGTTTATGTCACACACCTACCAATACAGGATATCAGACCCCTGACTGACTATGTATTGCTATCACATGTCTATGCAGTTATTGGATATGCCACATGGCTAGGCTTGTATAGGCCCTAAGGCCAATAGCCTAGCACCTACCTATGAACCTATGAATATAGCTTACATGTTGAAGAGCTCTCCAAATATATATGTGATGTGAGTGACATCTGCAACATCGATATGGTAGCGATACGGTAGGTGTAGTACATATGCCTGTCTGCATGAACAGGTGTCAGCGCCAACACAGTCACACTATCTCAGGGATGCACACACATTAAAACACTGGCAGGGTCAGGAATACACCTCTTCACTAGTTTGTTTGCCACAATACAGTACTGTGCAGGTATCACATGCACCACAGGGGTCATACGGAGGTTATATGGGTTAAGGGTATGTGGAGGCATCTGACATCAGGCTTCAGTATGCCAATGGGGGTTGTAGTGAGTGTGAATGTGGTTAGAAGCATCATACATCACACATGCAGTCCAAGAGAAAGTCGCCCTGTATACCAGATTCTTGGACGACATTTTCATTTTGTTCAAAGGCACACTAGAAGAAGCTCAGGATTTAGTGACTAGCTTCAATAATTCATCTGACTTCCTAAAATTCACATCTACTAATAAAATTTGCTTTTTACACTTATTGAACGTGTTGGATTGGCCTGTGTTGTGTTCCCGGCTGCTCGAGTTAGCGGTGGTTTTTGCTGGGCTATTTCACATCTGTTATCCTTGTATGGTGGACATTGTGACATATAATAGGGCCACCATATAAGACATTTGCAAAACCCACTCCACAATGAGTCCAGTTGTTGCACACTCATGGACACCTCCACACAGGATTTGAATGACAAACACAGACACACACACACAGTGAATGACATCAGCAACCTTGCCAAAGTAGGACATTTGATCTGTAGTGAGTGTGTCTAGCCTAAAAAGCATTGCTCCCTATACAGACATAGAATCACACAAACTAGCATCAACACTTGCCATGTGCGGGAAAAGAACCCCTACCAGGGTACTAGATCACACTACAGCAGTACACTGTTATAGAATGAGCCGCAGAGATTACTGGGCAACATGTTTCTCAAAGGTGTATTTCACAGTGAATGACATCAGCAGCCTTGCCAAAGTAGGACATTTGAATTGTAGTGAGCATGACCAGCCTAAAAAGCATTGCTCCCTACACAGGCAGAGACACACACACACACACACACACACACACACACACACACACACACACACACACACACACACACACACACACACAGTTGCCATGTCTGGGATTAGAACTCCTACCTAACTAGGTTATCACACTACAGCCTTACGCAGTTATAGAATGCACCATGGGGAGTACTGGGCTACACCTTTCCCAAAGTTGTATTTCTCAGTGAATGACATCAGCAGGCTTGCAAAAGTAGGACATTTGAATTGTAGTGAGCTTGACTAGCATAAAAAGCATTGTTCCCTACACAGACAAGGGTTGCCATGTCTGGGATTAGAACTCCTACCTAACTAGTTTATCACACTACAGCATTACGCAGTATTAGGAAATGCCACAGAGATTACTGTGCTACTCCATTCTCAAAGGTGTATTCCAAAGTGGATGACATCAGCAGGCTTGTCATAGTAGGGCTATGGGGAGGACAGTATGTGTGTGCATGGGCCATAACCCTTTCATCTAGAGGTTGACACACCACATGCAGGCATATGCAGGGTTATATTCCGCAGGTACATGTATACAGCTGCTAGATGACTACTGCCTTGTACAGTTATCTTGCACAGCTAGTACTTGCACCACATAGTCTGTAATGCTGATGGATGCTGGTGGCTAATGTCTACAGTGAGTGACATTTACACATTATGTGTTTGTAGCCATTTGGCTGTGTGCTGGGTGGGACAGGCCTCATGATGGATGTCTCTTTGTCACAGTCATTCTCTTCCACACATCTATATATGTCTACTTTTGGCTTATTATAGGGTGTTGTCCTTGTATATATATATATCTGTATTCCTATCCAATGTGTGTGCAAAGCATGACTGGTGAATACTGAATAGTGTATGCACTAACATCTGCAACAGTCAGATATGTATGGTCCGCTGTTGTTTGCAGACATGAGCTTCATTTGTTTAAGTTTGTGAGCATGCCCAGTATGACCTTTTGGTATGTTGTTGTCATCTGACATTGCCTTCATTTCTCTAAGTGTGTGAGCATGCCCAGTATACCCTTCTGTATTGAATGTGTGGATCCATTCCAGGTAGTTTGTACTCCAGTGCAGACCTTTGTGTTGTACACCTACAGGTAGCAAACTGTTTCTGCAGGGTATCCGTAGATCATTTGGCAGTATGGGGACAAACTGTGCAAGGGATAGTCTGTACTGTAGGTGATTGTGTCTGTGCTGCTTCTGCTACATGGTACTGGTGTTGGAAGAGATATTCAGACATGTGTACTGTTCTACACTGTGATGTTTTATGGCCTCTAGTACTGTCAGGTGCACATTCTTGCAAACAGTGATGTCCTGGGGAACAAGGGTGACTGCGGCTGTGCCCGGTATTGTGGGCAGACACCTACATATTCATGATAAGTTATGCCATTCTGGAGTGGGAGCTGCAGACACTTGCTGCTGGGTCTGTGTATCCGGTTCAGCTCCTTGGTTCAGTGCTGGAAGAGGGTCCCATACTTGTATATCCATTGACATGACAGTATGGCCATATCTTGCCGTGGCAATACCTCACAGCTGTACAGATTCACACAGGTTACCCAGAGGCAGGAGCCATGAGTCAGAACATTACCCCTATTGTGTACGGGCAGGTTTGTACCCACCCATTTATGTGTTTTCAGCCAGGGATAGTGTATGCACACAGCTGTGTGTCGGACCTTGCAGATTCCATGCTGCCCATGCTCCCTCCCCCCTCTATTATTCTATCCTCTGCTATACATTATGCATACATTCTCTGATACTTTCCCTAAGGTTATCACCTCATCACAGCTGTGTTTTGGTGTTGGTCCACAGTTCATGCAGTGTGACATGGTGGACATGTTATTGTGGTTTGTCCACATGGCCTTGCATTTGGCTTATGTGGAGTGTGTTATGTTGTTGTTTGGGTGTCCGTGACATAACATGCATTGGCAGTATGTGTGAGACACAGGCCTTTGGCAGAGACTTGTAGGCCATTTGGTGGTGATGTGGGCCAGCTGTGGCAGGCTGTTGCATTCTGTCAGTCCTACAGTCCCAGACCGCCATACAGTATATTCTCCTGGAGTGACAGGGTAGGTGTGCTAGGTGTTCATGCCAATACCTTCTATCAGTATTGATCAGGTGGTGTGGATGCTGGCAGGGTGCTACCTACAGCTAGGGACACACCTGCATGGGACACCTGCACTGCATGCTGCATTCTTTCTCTATTGCCATATACAGGTGGGGATCATATTGTACCCATTCCCAACAGCAGGGATATGACCAAAGAGGTACCTGTGGGTGGTGTTTGGGTGAGCTGGGTACATGTATGCTATGGACACTACTTGTATCTGTCGCACAGATATGCAAGGGGCATTCCAGTTATGGTGGCATGTGCAGGTACATCAGCTGTTTCCCAATACATCAGTCCTACCACTTTCGTGATCTGCAAGTGTTCGGGCAGATGACACCATTATTCCTTACTACAGGCCCAGATAATGTAATGTATACCTGTATGTACAATTCCAAGGGTGTGTCCATTTCACAGTTACACATTATATACTGTATGTCTGGGGTACTTTCCCCTGTTCACTGCTTGTATATCTAGCCCAGCAGCCATTCCATGTCAATCTTTCAGATGGTGACACATATTACCACCATACATTTACAATGTCTTACTGCTAGCATGTGTTATACTGGTGGGAATTGTCTTTGTCACGGCAGTTGTGAGGACTTGTCCCCTGTCATCAGCATTAATGGGCAATGGCCACCAGGTCATACCTCAACATGCATACATACTGACCACTCTCACACAATATGAAACACACACCAGCCTGGCACACACATACCTGCATATTGTACAAATGCTACAATCTATCCTGCTACCTTGGCCACCTCTGGGCATCTGTGCTCTACTGGTATTATACCTACACATACATGTTACTGCATTTCTACATGGGATTGGGGGGGGCACACCTGACTGTTACTACATTTCTACATTGGATTGGGGGGCACACCTGACTGTTACAACATGTGTACATCTGATTGGGGGGGCACACCAGACCGGTACTACATTTCTACATAGGAGTGGGGGGCATACCTGACTGTTACTACATGTCTAAGTAGGGTTGGGGGGCACACCTGACTGTTTCTACATTTCTACACAGGATTGGGGGCACACCTGACTGTTTCTAAATTGCTACACAGGATTAGGGGGGCACACCTGACTGTTTCTACATTGCTACACAGGATTGGGAGGGCACACCTGACTGTTACTACACGTTTACATAGGATTGGTGGGGCACACCTGACTGTTACTACATTTCTACATAGGATTGGGGGGGCACACCTGACTGTTACTACATGTCTACATAGGCTATGGGGGGGCACACCTGACTGTTTCTACATTGCTACACAGAATTGGGGAGGGTGCACACCTGACACTTGTACACATTTGCTATGACTGTACTGGTATGTCAGGTACTCCATTTCATTCTGTTTTCTAACCTATCATACTGACTAGAGGCATGTCAGTGTACTATAGGTCTTATGTCTGAGCGACCTACATATTAGTTTCTGACTTCTTACCCTTCAGAACTAACATCCCACTGCCTGAACTGATGTGGTCTGACTGTGTAGGCCTGGGGGGGGGGAGGCTACCCATAGGCATCATTCAGTGGCCTTAGCACAGTCTTTGTTTGTGTTTGTCTACGCCTGTCTTGCTGGCTGTGACTGTTGGTTATGTGAACCTCCCCGACTGTGGTGTGTATGTGTCATATGGACACACATGTGGCCCAGCACATTTCCTGCAGTGGGTTTTGTCAACATGTGTAATACTGGCTACTATGGTGACACCATATTTGTTACAGATCTCATGCTGCCACTTTAGGTGTCTACTGTCAGCTGGCATCCCATTCAGCCACCCGATTGCCTTGCATGCTCACATCCATACCATAGATACAAGTAACAACACATACTACTCCAGTCAGCAATTGGTAAGGGGAGTGACTTACCTTGTGGGCATGCCAGTATTGAGGATGGTGCTGGGGGCTGCCTATGTCGGATGCGCATAGTACATGCCCTATACATGGTTGGGCACAGGTAGTGTCATGTTTGGCATCCCTTTTACTGTATGTGCGAGTCAGAGAGAGGTGCCATTCCCTGGGTCCTTCCTGTGTCAGTGTATGTGCTATGCATGGCCTCTTTGTCAAGGTCAGGGCATACTGGGCATGCCTCCTTCTGCCTACTGGGGCAGGCTCAGGTTGTTCCTCCTCTGAGTCACTCTGTGCCTGTGCAGACCTTGGCAATGGTGGGGGGCTGTGTGGCCCTGCTCCATGCTGTTCCTGCTGCAGCTATTCCCACAGGATCATATTGTGTAGCATGGCATATACAATGCAATTTGGGTACATGTAGCTGGTGAGTATTGCAAGGCTCCACCGGATGTGTCCAGGCACTGAAACTGTGACTTGAGCATCCCAAACACATGCTCTATTATAATTCTGGTCTGTATGTGTGCCTCATTATGGAGTTCTTGTTTGGGTGTGTGTGCATGTCTGATGGGTGTCATTAGCCACGGCTCCAGTGCGTAACCAGCATCCCTCACTAGGTGACCATAAGGGATGTCCCCACTGGCAAATCTCTGGTACAGCTGCATCAGATGCCAGATGTGGGAATTGCAGCCAGCACACACATTCATTATTATGCCCTGGGCATTGTACATGACCTGGCAGTTGATGGAGGGGAAGCCCTTGCGGTTGATGTAGATCATCCCCTGCTTACCAGGTGGTGCTGTGATGCGTATGTGTGTGCAGTCTATAGTACCCACTCCCTCAGGGTATTCTGCCATTTGGTGGAACAGATGCATATTGATGGCCAATGCCTCATGGGCATTGGGGAAATATACGTACTCACCAGCATGTGCTGACATGGCATCCAGGAACTGGTGGAGTATCCTGGGTGCTGATGCCTGTGAGATCCCCATCATATCCTCAGTTGGCCTTTGGAAGGTACCTGTAGCTAGTATTCTTAGGCCTACACATACCTTGGTATCCACTGGGATGGGTTCCCCTCTGTTAGTTCTGTGTGTCAGGCGTGGCCAGCACAACTCAAGAATTTGCTGTAGGAGGTCGCTGTCCACCCTATAGTGCTCCACTATCTCCAGCTCATGTAGCCCCTGGTAGGTTACCCTGGGTCTGTACACTCTTCTCCGTCTCCTCACTGTGGTTTGGTCGACAGCATTCACATCCTCACCACCCTCAGCCTCTTCCACATGTTGTTGTATGATAGCTAATGCAGCCCCTAGAGTTTTGTTGTTTTGTTTGTTAAAGGTTCCCCGCTTATATATGCCAGTGGTGTAGAGTATGGGAAAAACCAGAGGGAAAGGTATTTGCATAGTTTATAGTAGTGTTCTGGGCTGGGCTGGTCTGCTGCCTGTGTAATTCGCTGATTCTGATACATTTCATCTGCCAGCTCTGCTAGTTCTCCTGGATTACCTTTCTACTGCTGTTTTCCCTTCCCATTGCCTTCCTGTTTAAGCCGGGGGTGCGCCGCGCAAACAGAGTGCTCAAATGTGCACAGAGCTACTATTTCCTGGTTTACTTTTTTCTTTTTCTTTAAAACCCAGTGCGCGGCACACACACCCACTTAGGCAATGTACAGAGTGCTAGGCAGCCTTAGACACACACCCTTGCTTCACTTAACTGGACCATTCAAGTCAAGTCTCACGTTAGATATTAACATTGTGAGGTCATGGAGCAGAGGCCATACACAACCTTCAAATGTTGGAGCAAAGTTATGGCCCGATGAATAACTCTTCTTCAGTTAGGAGATTTACATCAACATGATGCATTGTTTCAATGATAAGAAGTATGAATCTTTAATATGTGGCTTTACTTATTTACTGTCATCTTCAGCAATTTACCAGAACATCAAACATTTTACGAGGGCTGGGTCAGAAATATGAGACAAAATCAGAGACATTCTTCGAAATTCAGGACTGTTGAGAGGAATGGGATGATGTGAAGGCAGATGGGGTGAGGTAAATATTAAATTAATTAGCTCTTTTTAAATTTAGAAGCAGAGAGGTAATGCAGCTGTCAGAATAGGATGTCTACAACCACAGGAAAAAGAAAAATTGTTTTGGAAACAGTGAATGACTCAAGATAGCGACTCAGAGTGGTTTTCATGTGTTAATAAGGGTTAACCATTTTTACTTTATCACAATAGCAGCATACTATACAACCACTGAAATGCTCCTGATAATAACTGTCAAATGATACCTGGTGATCTAATTGTGATGACCAAATAGGGGCTCAGGTGAGATTACAATAGATATTTGGGCTGTAATTGTTTTTCCTTTCCAACTTCAGGCTTCAAGAAAGGCAGCTGACTGAAAAATGCTATTTTAGGATCAACACTAATGTATAATCTACAAACAGAAAAACTCCTTAGTACAGAGCAACATTTATGTTTTTGACAGCTGTCCAACAGTAAGGTGTAGCCCTTTACAGCAGGATTTGCATTCGAGCCAGTGGTGCCTGATTATAGTGTGTGTGTGTGCGTGTGCGTGTGTGTGTGTGTGTGTGTGTGTGTGTGTGTGTGTGTGTGTGTGTGTGTGTGTGTGTGTGTGTCTAGTGTTGGGAGAGATTAAGCTTGCATTTTGTACAGTTGTTTACATTAAATGCAGTGTTTTCTACCTAGATTAGATACTTGGAGTGATACATGATTTTATTTATTTGTTTGTTAATTGCATGGTATTGTGCATTTGTCATGGTTGCTAGGGCAACTGAAATCTTACTTTGCTGGAAGTGGACTACAATGCTTAATAAAAAGGACAGTATAACTGAAAATGTCTTAACCTAAAACTTTGTGAAATAGTTTTAAGTGGTGTAATCTGGTCTAGTTTAATGTTGAACAGCCAGAGCTATCAAATTAGTAAAGGACAGTAATATAAAGTCTTACCATAATGGTAGATGTCCTTGCCTTTACTGCTGCAGTATTCTTAACTATATGGGATTCCCTGCCGCAGAAGTCTGACATCTGGTCAGTCTTCCAAAGACTTCTGAATTTAAAAGGTAAGCCGAATGTCACCATATGCTCCCTGTGTAACTTAAAGTGTAAAGGTGATGTTCAGGCCTACCAAAAACAGAACTAATTGCCTCAGGAGAAACACATGTCCAAGGAACCCAAGAGGTAATGTGTACATCCAGGAAGGCAAAGAACTAGGGGAGGTGTAGGGAGTGAATGAGTACCGCAGCAGTGAAGGCAAGAACACCTACGGTTATGGTAAGGTTTTACACAACTGTATTATGTCCTTACATTCACTGCTGCAGTATTCTTAACTATATGGGAGAGTGCCAAAGCCGAAGAGGAAACTTGGAAGGAGGAAGGGGCAGAAGAGTCCCCTACAAAAACATGAAGAACTGAACTAGCAAAACCAGCCCTACCTCTAGAGATACTATTCAACTTGTAGTGCTTGGTAAAGGTGTGCACAGAAGTCCAGGTAGCTGCTTCAATAATTGAATTAGTATCTAAGCCTTGAAAAAAGCACCAGAAGAAGCCACAGCTCTAGTAGAATGAGACAATTGAAAAAGGAAAGGTCTTGCCATGAAAAATGTAACAATGGGAAATAGCCTTAGAAATCCAAGAAAAAATTGTTTGCTTGGATACAGCAAGCCACAAAGATCTAGGATGAAAAGAAACAAATTACTGATCAGATTTTCTAACAGCCTTGGTTGTATACAAATAAACTCTAAGTTAACTATGTATGTATAAAGTATGCAGCACCCTCTCACTGTCAGTTTGCGAAGAGGGGAAAAAGTAGGCAGAGTGATAGACTGATTCATTGATAGGTCATTAACCACCTTCAGCATAAAAGAAGGGTAAGTGTACAAGGACACTATTTTCATGAAAAAATCAAAAAACGAGGACAAGCCATAAGGGGATACAATTCAGACACCTGTCTGGCAGAAGTAAGTGCTAACAAAAGAACAATCTTCCAGGAACAATGATGCAAGGAAACTGAAACATCAGGCTCAAAAGGAGCCCGAGTCAACTTCTCCAAAACAAAATTAAGATCCCAGGGAGGAGGAACATGCTTCCTGGGAGGTCTAATATTAAGGACACCTTTAAAAAATTGTCTCACCTCAAATCTAGCAGCCAAAGGAGGAGAAAAAGGCAGACAAGCAGAGATAGCTGATAGGTGGGTCTTAATAGAAGAATAGGCCAAACCAGCATTGAGCAACTCACACAAATAAGAGAACCAAAGGAGCATCCACAATAAGTGGGTCCAAGTTATGAGAGAGACACCAAAAAGAAAACCTCTTCCATTTGGAGAAGTAGGATTTCCTTGTTGTAGGTTTCCTGGCCTCCTGTAGGACTTGCAACACATCCTGAGAAAAAAAGTATCTATGAAGAATCAAAATAATCACCCTCAGTGTCAGTTGGAGCATAGACAGGTGGGGATGGATAAGAGATCCATTGTCTTGTGTGATTAGATCCACCCTGTGAGGTAACTTGTTATGATTGCCCCTGGCTAGATGGAGAAGAAGAAGAAATCAATGCTGTCATGGCCAAAACAGACTCATCAACAACAGTTTGGGAGCATCCTGTTGAATTTTGAACAGGACTTTTGGAATGGGAAGAAGGGGAAGGAATGCATAAAGAAACATCCCTTTCTAAGAGGGCATCCACCTTCCATACTAGAGGACCTGGGACTCTGGCACAAAACAGAGGAAGTTGTCTATTCAGATGGGAGGCAAAAAAAACCACTTGAGGAGTACCCCACTGGTGGATAATGTTCAGAAACACATTCCTGTGAAGTAGCCATTCATGGGACTGAGTTAAGGACCTGCTCAGAGAGTCTGCCACAATGCTCTGAGCTGAAGGGATATAAACAGCCTGAAGAGTCACTTGACATGACAGCAAGATCCCCTACTATAAGTGCCAACCGGCAAAGAAGATAGGATCTCATTCCAACTGCTTGTTGATATACCTTGAGATGCCCTGGAGAAAAGAAAGACTGAAAGGCTTGATGAGCAAGCAGAAGACCTCTCATCTCTCATAGGTTCATAGGTGTGTACTAGGCTAATGGCCCTGGAGCCTTTACAAGCCTAGTCCATAGGATTACCCTGGCATTGTGCCACCTGACCTTAGTTCCCACTGCCTCTGTTGAGTAAAGCCACTGGAGTGACCTTGGAGTGAATTTTCTATTTCCCATCTACTCATCAAGATTTTTCTTAAAGAGGGCCAATGAGGTGCTCTGCTTGACATGTATGGGAAGTCTGTTCCATAGCATTGGCAGTCTCTGGGCTATGAACCTGCCCCTCCAGCATATTCTGCTGATTGTGGTAATGAGGTTGAGTTCTCTGGAGTGTGTGGTGTGGAGGGATTGGGATTTATTTAGATGCAGCATTTCTAACAGAGCTGGGTCTCCACAATCAGCAGAATATGCTGGAGGGGCAGGTTCATAGTCCAGAGACTGCCAATGAGGGTAAGGTGGTTCACACAGCCTATCTAGATCTCGCCAAGGTGTTCGGCACCATCCCCCACTCTGGAATTATAGATAAACTCACTAAACTAGGTATAAATCCATATGTCACAAGATGGGTTGCCAACTGGCTTACTGAAAGAACCCACACTGTGAAAGTAGCAGACTCCAAATCAGACTTCAGACCAGTGACAAGTGGAGTACCACAGGGTTCAGTCTTGGGTCCTCTCCTATTTGGTATCTACTTCTCTGAAGTACAGGCTAACACAGAAGGTCTTTAGCTAACTAAATTCGCAGATGACTGCAAACTAGGAGTCAAAATTGAAACTCCTAATCATGTGGACATCCTACAAAAGGGCCTTACTGAGACAGATGCCTGGTGTCAAAGACATGGTCTCAAGCTCAATGCCAAAAAGTGCATTGTCATCCTCTTTGGTAAAAATTCTGTACCCATGAACTACCACATAGGCGGTAGTCTACTTAACACCGAAAGTGTGATAAGAGACCTTGGGACACAGGTGGACAGTAGTCTCTCCTTTGATAATCACATCACCAAAGTGGTCAGGAAATCCTTCTATGTGGCACACCTCATCACAAAAGGTTTCTCATCCAGAAAAAAAGAGGTCATTGTTCCCCTCTACTCATCACTCATTAAACCCATTATAGAGTACAATGCCCCTTTTGGTATGTACCTCACAAGACATCTACAACAACTGGAAAGGCCGCAAAAATACCTCACAAAGAGGATTACTGGCCTCAAACAGATGCCTTACATGAGCGGTCTCAAAAACTCCAGCTTTACTCCGTCGCATATCGCCTACTCAGAGGTGATCTCTGCCTAACATACAAAGCTATGTCAAACCCAGAGCTGTTGGACATGCTCCACTTAAAGAAATCCCAATCCCTCTGAGCTACACGCTCTAAGGACCTAAATCTTGTCACCACAATAAACAGAACATGTTGGAGGGATAGATTCCTGTCCCAGAGACTTCCCATACTCTGGAACAGACTGCCTATCTATGTCAAACAGAGCTCCTCATTAGCACTCTTCAAGAAAAATCTTGATGATTGGATGGGTAATAGGAAATTCCCCCCGGGGATCACTTCTGTGGTTCTGCTTGACAGGGGCACAGGAAAATGATTTTCTTGGGTGGCGAAAGCCAGGGTACATTTTTGGCTAGGCTTGTATAGGCCCTAGGGCCAATAGCCTAGTACCTACCTATGAATCTATGAACCTATGGCTTTGTAAGTCAAGCAGAGATCGCCTCTAAGTAGGCAATATGAGACAGAATAGTTGGAGTTTTTTGAGTCTGTCCATATAAGACAAATGTTTAAGGCCCAGGATCCTCTTTGTGAGGTACTTTTGCGGCATCTCCAGTTGTTGCAGGTGTTTAGTGAGGTACATGCCAGATGGGGTATTGTACTCAATGATTGGCCTAATGAGAGAAGAGTAGAGGGAGACAATGACCTCTTTCTTCCTGGATGCAAAACCCTTAGTTATGAGATGCTCCATATAGAAGGACATTCTGACCACAGTGGCAATGTGGTTGTTAAAAGAGAGGTTGCAGTCAACCTGTGTTCCCAGATCTCTTCTGTATTCAGTGGATTACCATCGATGTGGTAATTCATGGGAATTGGGTTTTTCCCAAAGGGGATGATGACACATCTTTTGGCATTGAGCTTAAGGCCATGGTTCTGACACCAGTCGTTGGTCTCAGTGAGGCCTTTCTGTAGGATGTCAACATCACTTGGAGAGTTAATAATAGTTTCCAACTTGCAATCGTCTGTGATCTTTGTCAGCCAGAGTCTCTTCGTGTTGGCCTGGACTTCAGTGAAGTAGATACCAAACAGGAGATGACCCAGGACCAAACCCTGTGGGACTCCACTCGTGACTGGTCAGCAGTCTGACTTGGGGTCAGCTACTTTCACACTGTGGGTTCTACCTGTGAGCAGTTTGCAACCCACCTAGTGATATAAGAGTTGATGCCTAGCTTAGTGAGTCTTTCTATGATTCCTGAGTGGGGAATGGTATCAAAGGCCTTGGCCAAATCAAGGTAGGCTGTATGAACCACCTTGCCTTCATCCACAGCTCTGGTGACTGACTCAAAGAAGTTCACTAAATTGAGTAGGCATGATCTCCCTTTCACAAAACCAAACTGTGCAGGATCCAGAGTTTGGTGATTCCCTATAACCTTGTTTATTAGTTCCATAGCTTTGCATGCCAGACTCATCAGACTAATGGGGTGATAGTTCCCAGGGTCTGTAGTCACTCCTCCTTTGTGGAGAGGGATGACTGTAGCAGTGCACCATTCAGTAGGGACAAAGCCTGAGGTGAGGCTGTGATTGAACAGGGCACACAGGTGAGGTGCCAGTTCACTCTGTAGTTCATGTGGAACACAGCCAGGGATATTGTCAGGTCCCATATAAGCTGTATTCCTGGCCTTGGACAGTGCTGTTTTAACCTGTGCAGCAGTAATACAGGGTGCCTGGCAATCTACTGGTATTGTGACTAGTCCTTTGGGGGATAGAGAGGGGTAAAATTGGCACTGAATCTGTCGGCCAGTATATTGGCAATATCTGTTGACTCTGTATAGGAGGTGCCATTGTGTAGTAGCTCAGAACAAATCTGGGTATTGCCGTGGAGATTCTTTACATAACTATAGAAGGTGTTATGGTTGTCTTTATTATCAGCTGCAATTCTGTTTTCAAAACTTGCTTTAAAGGATTTGATGAGGGATCTCAACTTTTTTTTGAGGCTGATAAGGGAGTTTTTCCAGTCTTGGGACATCACCTTATTCCACATCAGTTTCCTCCTTCTGTTGTAGAGTTTGTTTATGGCAGGGAACCACCAGATTGGCTTCCTTTTTTGGAGGAGAGCATCTTGGTTCTATTGGGTATGGCAAGATCCATGCATTTGTGTACGTGTTCGTACAGTGCATTGGTGTATGATTTGGCAGTCATGCAACTATTCTCCATTTACATGGGTGCCATGAAGTTAGCCACCTGTGTTTTTAGGAGCCCAAAGTTAGCTTTGGAGAAGTTTTTCATAGTGGTTACTTTTGCAGGGTTGGGTGGGGTGGGGTGGGGTGGGAGGGATGTGGATTTCCAAGGTGATGAGCTTGTGGTCAGATCTAACCAGGGAGGAGTTGATTATTGGTGTAGAGTAATAGTTGCCCATGTTAGTAATGACCAGGTCAAGGATGTTGCTACCTCTAGTGGGGGTAAGAACAAGCTGGTCCAGGGCATTGGAATTAATGAATTCCAGGAAAAGTTGGGCAAGTTTATTGGTACATGGGTAGTATTCCAAGTTAATGGAAGGGTAGTTGAAGTTGCTCAGTATGAGAGTGTTAGGTTGGACCCTAATATTCTTCAAGGTGCTTAGGAACGTGTAGTGTAAGTCTTGGGACATGGTTGTGGACCTTTGACATTGATGTGCTTCTTCTGCTGATGAGACAGCCACACCCCCCATAC
Organism: Protopterus annectens; assembly: GCF_019279795.1. NCBI lineage: Eukaryota > Metazoa > Chordata > Ceratodontiformes > Protopteridae > Protopterus > Protopterus annectens. The sequence continues at coordinate 317,876,882 of NC_056730.1, read as the reverse complement.
CTTTAGGGAGCCAAATGACATCTCCTCCCTCCCATGTCTGAGACATCCATGAACAATTCCTGAGAGGGAAGAGGGGGATGAAAAAGGATCCCTGGATTCCGATACAAATACTGAATCCACCAGAGAAGTACCTTCTTGAGACAAGGAAGAAGAGCAACTACAAATTCTGGAGGAAGAGCATATTGAAGCCAAACTGACTTCAGAAACCACTGAAACCTTCTCATATAAAGTTTGGCCAGATGAAGCATTGGAATGGTGGATGCCATGAAACCCAGAACTCACAGAAACTCACTGATTGTAATGGAAGCCAGATGAAGAAGAGTGTGAAACAAGGAAATGGGAGTTAAGGCCTTTGGAGGGGGCAGGGATGCAAGCACTGGCACTGTCTGAATCCTGCAACCCAGAAAAACATGATCCTGAGAAGGAGTCAGAGAAGACTTTTTGAAGTTTATAGTGAACTCCAGGCTCTGAAGAAGGGATATGACAAAATAAAAATTTTGCAAAAGGGTCTCTGGAGAGGATGCCTGAATCAACAGGCTATCAAAGTAAGGAAATATCTGAATCCTTTGAAGTCTGCAAAAGGCAATTACAGGAGCAAGGCATTTGATGAACACCTTTGGGGCAGTAGAAAGGCCAAAGGGCAAAGCAGAGAACAGAAAATGCCAGGAAGCAACAGAGAAATGCAAAAACTTCCTGAAAAGAGGATGGATTGGAATATGGAGATAAGCATCATTGAGATCCATATAGATCTGAGGGAGCAAGAGAGGAAACAGAATCTGAAGTTACTAACTCCGAAAGGAAGGTACCTTTAGAAAAGTGTTTAGATGAGAGAGGTCTAGAATAGGTCTCCATGTGTCCTCTTTTCTGGGCACTAGAAACAGCTGGGAGTAGAACGCTTTCCCTTTTCAAACACAGGTACCTCTTGAATATTACCTGAGACAAGAGATTTTGAAGAACCTGTGGTAAAAAGGGAAGATGTTCCCAAGGAGGCTGAGGAATGCCCATAAAAATATGATGGGATTTTCACACCATGAAGTCCCATTGACAAATGATCGACAGAACCCAAGAATCTTGAGTGATCTGAAGCCAAACTGGAAGAGAAAAAGAAAGGTGAAGAGAAAGAGGAATGAGGTTGGGAAGGACAGATAGTCATACAGTATCTGTTTTGTCCAAAAAGGAAGACTTCAGCATCCCCGATAATTGAATAGCCTTAGCAGGAGGAGCCTGTTTGCCACTCTTTTTCTTTTAGTAGAAGGACGGGACTGCCTACGAACAAAGGCAGGCTTAGGGGAGTAGTTTCTCTGAAATCTAGACAAAGGAGAAACTAACACATGTTAAGCTCTTGTAAGGCTTACCCTTATCCTGAAGGGACTTAAACCAGCAGCAGCTTCCCCAAACAAAAGTTTAGAATCCAGAGGAGCATCCATCAACTTAACTTTCATATCATCAGGTAGAAGTTGAAGCCTAAGCCAAGTTCGTAACTGAACCAAAAACAGCAGCCCTAGAAGAGGCAGCCACCACATCATAACTACATTTAATAGAATGATAAACAACTTGAGAGGAAGTCCCTAGCAAGGAAAGAACAGAAGTTTTACCATCAGAGTTTGGAAAATCAGAAATAAGTTGACAGGGCTGAGAAAGATGAGCCAACACATACCTATTCATATGGGTCTGATAATTAATAGTCCTAATAGCTAGGGTAGCAGAAGTATAAATCTTTTTGTGTAGCCTGTCCATAGTTCTGCTGTCCTTGTCACAAGGCAATAATCTTGGGCAAAGGTAGCAATTGAGATGGCTTACCAGAGACTACAGACACTACAGCGGGGTCAGCTGCAGGACATTTATATAAAAAAGACCAATCATCAGGAACCTTATAAAACCTATCAGGCTTCTTAGGAGCTGGGGGGGATCAGACACCTGAGAGGCATTAAGAAAGCATCAAGTAAAGCAGCCAAGACAGGAGGAATAGCCGCAAGTGTAGGAGAATCCAACTGCAACAGCTCATAGTACTTCTTATGGATATCAGACACCTGAGTACAATCCCACTTAAAAAAATCCATCATCCTAGAGAGTGTGTCCCCAAGGGAAATTTCCTCCAAAGGAACATCAGGACTAATAGATTCCTCTTCTACTGACCCATAATCCAAAGGGGAAGGAATCTGAGTAGAATAAATTAGGGATTCATCAGCAGAATCCAACTCATCCTCAGATAAATCCTGGTCTCTAGGACTTTTCAGAGTAGAGGACCAAGGAGGAGCAAGAACTAAAACCCATGAGGAGGCTTTAAGGACATTAAGGCAGAAAATAACCCCTGAATAAAAGCCTGCCACTCACTTTGTGGATCCTTAGGAACTGAAAAAAACATGTTTAAGTCTTTGTTTCTTTTTTAAGGGAATGTCCTGAGAAGGCTTAGACCCAGGATGACAGTTGACAACCGTTGCAGGAACTTCTTCCCCAACTAAAAACTGAGGAACTCCTCTAGGAGCCTCAGGAAAAAATCAACCATGGATCCCTCTGAATGTCTGAGACAGACACCTGAAAGCCTCTTTGGACGTGCTGCCAGCTGGATCGTCACCAGCCTCCAATATAGTTGTAGCAGAGAAATCTGACAACACAGCTGGGTGAGCCGCTGGGTTTATAATGACCTCAGAAAAAACACTTGGCAGATGCTGGACAGTGGAAGATTCTGGCTGTACATTTTTCATCTGCTTCTTCCCTAATGGGTGACCTTTGGGGTGGGAGATTCTTTCCATAGTATCTTTAGCGAGTAGCTTAAGAAGCTGAATCTCAAGATACAAGGAAAGGGAAGAAAGTCTACTGCGAAGAGTTTTTGGAACAAACGCCTGACAGAACAAGACATATAGTCATGAGAAACTCCTAAGCAAAAAAGACACATCGTGGAGGTCTCTATGGGGAATCTGTCTCCCACACTGGCATTTACCCTTCCTGGATGACATCAACCCCAAAGAACACAGAAAACAAGAAAAAACAAAATCGCCAATGAGGCACCTAACTTGCAAAAACAACAAACAGGCATAGGAAGTCACTGGAGAACATAAATACGTTCAACTGGCAGAAAATGGATGCAGGTAAACAGTCCGATGGTGTAAAACATACATTCAGATTGGTAGCAAAGAAGTTCTGTTTTTGGTAGGTTTGACCATGACCTTTATACCCTATGTTACGCAGGGAGCATATGGTGGTGTTCGGCATACTTTTTAAATTCAGAAGTCTTTGGAAGACTGGCCAGATGTCAGGTTCCGTGGCAGAGAATCCAGTATAGTTAAGAATATTACAGCAGTGAGTGTAAGTACATCAGTTAGCTAAATTGACCCCAGAAATGTAGTGGTGGAAGTCAGCAATTTGGCTAGTTCTATTCTTTCCACTTTACTATATTGTTGAGGCCAGTCTAAGTCCACAAATCAGCTCCTGTTCTGTACCTTTGTGTTTTCTTTAATAGATTTTTAGTGCTTTTTCATTGTTGAAGTTGATGGTATCTAATTACATATGCACACATGGTAATACTTTTTTGTGCTAGTAACTTGAGAGAGAGAGAGAGAGAGAGCGCGCTTGGGGGCAGAGACAGCATTATGTGGTGGTGAAATGATGTTTAGTACTGTCAACATGATGTTAGTAAGAAAACATAAGTCATGTGAAGAGCTGTTTCAGATATGCACTAACTTCAATTCATATTTAAACTAGATGTTTTCCATAGAGCAGCTTGTGTTTACATGTTCAGCATATAAACAATTCTCCTCTGACAAAAAGCTACATGAAAATACATGTTGCCTTATTAACATTTTATGGCTGCATTTTTTAAAAAAGTTCTTTCTCTGGAGCTAATAATCTGAAGCTTTTGCAACACAGACAGCACAGCTTGTGCTAAATTGTTATAGACAAATCATTTTGACTTGCATTCTGAATTGGGATTAGCTTTAAAACAAATTCTGCATTGAGATTAGATTTAAAAACAATTTCTGCACTAATGTCCTTATTCCATATAACATCTTGTCTTTCCATCCGTGTATTTTCATTATTTATTTTTCTTGCCCCTTTACCTTCCACGTGCCTTTCCTCTATTCCCTTTAGGTCTCTATAAATTCTTCCTGCAGATCTTCCATTTTTACTCCCCCCCCCTTTGTTGTTGTAGAAATGCTATCCTCATACTCTTTTATTTTATTCCATTCTTCCACTGTTCCCTGTCCATGCCTAAATCTTTTTTACCTTTTTCATTTTCCATCAAGTATGCTGGTACCCACCAATGGCTTTGCAGTCTGTCTTCTATACCTCCCACTATTTCTATCCCTATCATTACATGATCTGACAGGATGAGGGGTTCAGTTCTAAACACCTTTACCAGTGACATATCTTCAGTTGTGGTGTAGCTTTTATCTATCCTTGATCAACTGTGAAGTTTTATAGTACTACATCTATTTGCATCTTCCTGGTGTGTACCCAACCTCCAGTCTTCAGGAAGTGGCGTAAGAATTTTTCCTCTTTTGTTAATTTCATTGGCCTAGGTGCTCCTTGCCCTTCTTCTGTTTCACTAGTGTTATTCCAGTCCCTGAAACATATAATCATACCTTCCTGTAATTTAACTATCTCCCCCAAAATCTGCTTCCCTTCATTTACCTACACTCAGGGAGGAATGTATACCATTATTATTATTGTACCTGAATTTCCCTTAACCTGCCCTTTAGTACCAGTCAGCCTTCATTTAATATATTTTAATTTGTCCATTATTTTTATAGGGAATCTTTTTTTTCTTATTAATATCATTCCCCACCCTTTGCTTCTTATTTTCCCAGCTTGACCCTGCAATATAACCTCCTTTAATTTTTTTATGCTTTTCTAGGCTTACGTGTGTCTCTTTCAGTGTCAAAACTTGTGCCTTAGTTCTTGTCATATGTGACAGCATTCTTTCTTTTATCCATATTCTTCAGTCTGTTAACATTCCGTGCCTTAATCTCCTACACTGTCTCTAGCTGCATCATTAATCTATACTTTCCTATCCCCCTCTCCTCTTACACTGGATTTTGTATTATTTATTAAAGTTCTTTCACTTTCCTTTGGCCATGTGGTCTCCCTCTCTTCCTTTCTTCCCTCTTGTTTTGTTATTGGCAGTCTCCCATTTTTCCAACGATCCCCCTCCCTAAATTAATCTAAATTCCCCTTTCTAACTATATACATATATACAATTTTAACTTCCCTCTTCAGAGGTCTCACCTCTCTGTTTGGTCTGCTTCATGCTTTACCCATTTTGTCTGTCATGCCTGTCACAGTGATACTGGCAATGCTGCTTCTCTGCCTGCTCCTATCTATTCTCTATTGCTTCCCCTTTTTTGTCCTGTCTGCTTTATCCTGTTCCTCCTATGTCTTAAATAGGTACTTTCATTCAGCTGTTTCCCCTCCCTTAAACTCCTCAGACTGAGATTTTTCTTTACTGCCTTCTTGCATTCTACTCTTCCATTGAACTACTTGTCCACAATGATTTTATTTGTTGCTCTCTTTCCATCCCTCTCTGCTTCCGTTTTGACATCTTGTGCATTCTTACTTCTCCTCAATTGCTCATCCCTTTTTCCCTCCTTAACTTCTCTTATTTTAAGCTTGGTCTATTCTTCTTACTTTCTTTAGTTCTTTCCTTCCTGTTCCCTATTGTCCTTTTATTTTGACATTTACACATTTTATCTTCTAGATCTTGTTTCATTCTGTCTCTGTGTATGACGCCTATTTCATTCATTTATCCTGCTTCCCTCTTTCCTCACTCTAAGCTTAATCCTTCCTACCATTATCAAAAATATCTTGATTGTCCTAACTTCAATCTAATTACCACTTTGCTCTCCAACCTGCCTTCCTTTATGAGAAATGATGCCCATTTCCTTTTTTATTTTCCTTCCCTAGTACCAGTTGTGGGACCTTTTTGTTACTTGTGAATCTGCTTTCCACTGCTCTATTGTTTTCTTCCCGTTCCTCCTTTTATTTTACATCACTGTTTCATTTTAAGGCTTTTGTATGTTACTGATTGTGCAGCATAGCTTTCCTGTCTCTGTATTTTTCCTCTCTTCTTTTCTTCATCTTCTTTTCTCATTACACACCTCAACATTTCTTCATTCGAATGGTGTATCACCGTCTCTCTCCATCTCTGTCTCTTATTTTTGGACTCATCTTTTTTTCTAGGCCTTATCATCCCCTCCATATATCTTCTTCTTAGTAGTACATCCCACTCATCACCTAACTTTTCCCCTTATCCTATTTCCGCCAATCCTAGGGAGACTTCCATCTTTATGTAAATCTTCAAATATCCCTTTATAATGCTGCAGCCTGTTTATGTTCACTTTTCACTCAGCTGATCCTTGTTCGTCACTATTTCAGTCTTCTGCCTTAGTTTTTTAAATGAAACACAGGTTCATAGATTCATAGGAGATTACTAGGTTAATAGCTTAAGGACTCTTACATGCCTAGCCTATAGGACCTGATTTTACCCAGTATATGGCCCCTAGGAGCAAGAGGATGACATGGATTTGTGCCTGTGCATTGATCATCTTATAGATTACCACAATCCATATGGGACACAGGTACTACTCCAAGTGTGAATTTGCGATTCCTCATCCATTGATCCAAACTGTGTTTGAAGATAACCAGGGAAGGGCTCAGCTTATTGAATCGGAGTCTTGCTCCAAAGAAAGGGCAGTCTCTGAGACACATATCTGTCTCTCCAGCATGTTTTGTTTGAGCCACTGACTAAGCTTGGATCTCTAGATTGGGTGACCCCAGTGCTGTTTGACTGTGGATGTTTACCAGCTCCATCAGGGCTGGATATGAGAGTGCCTTGTATGTCAGGCATGTCTCTCCTTAACAGTCAGTAAGAGACAGAATAAAGGAATAGGGGCTTTTAGTCTCTCTTCATAGTTCATGTTGTTTACACTCTGTATTTTCTTTAAGAGGAACCTCTGAGAACACTCCAACTGCTGTAAGTGTCTAATCAAGTATATGCCAAATGGTATATTGTACTCGATTATTGGTCTAATGATGGCTGAGTACAGCGAGACTATAATTTCCTTAGATTTGGATCCCATACCTTAACTTATAAGTTGTGCCACATAAAAGTATTTCTTCACCACTGTGGATACATGGCTGTCAAAGTTCAGGGTACTATCTAACTATGTGCCTAGATCTCTCATCTCTGAGTCTACTCTAATTGGTGTGCTATTCATAATGTAATTTGCAGGGGTGTTTGAATTCCCAGAGGGTATGATAATGCATTTTTTGCATTTAATTTTAGGCCATGGTTCTAGCACCAATCATTTATCTTATCTAGACCCTCCTGAAGGATATCTACATTACTGGGGATTCAGTGATTGTCCCCATCTTGCAGTCATTAGGAAACATTATCATCCAGAGGCCTTCCATATTTGGCTTGACTTCAGAGAACTATATTCCAAAGAGGAGTGGTCCCAGTACTGGGCCCTGTGGCACACCACTAGTAACTGGCCTCTTGCTGAATCTGCATTCACCCACTTTAACCATGTGTGTTCTGTCTGTGAGCCAACTGGCTATCCATCTGTAACACAGAAAAGAATCTTGCAGGTAGATTTGAACCCTTAATAGGCTGCATTATTTAACTACTATAAGTGCCCTTATACCTTGCACCACAGAGATATTCTTTGCACATCTGCACTGTAGTGTTGTCCCCCCCTTTACTTACTCCCTAATGTTGTTCTGAATTCAGATAAACAGTGTTACCATTTTGACTTTATCTCAGTACATCCGAGTGACGCCTCCAGGTGCATCTGCAGTTAATCCCTACTGATGCCTCTAGATGTCAAATATTGTTTGTTCATATTTGCATCAATAATTCCAAAACCATTGTATGCACAAGGTTTTAAAAGTTTTCATCTCAAATCTTATACAACAGCAAACTCAACTGCATTAATATTTGATCTCTGTCTAATGCAGGTAAATAGATATTAACTGTTGTTTTTATTATATTAATTTATATAGATATAATTTTTGTATTTTTCTAAATATCTCAACAACCAAGTAACACAGACAGAACTCCTTAACCTCATATGAAATCTCTCAGCTAGGTGACTAAAATGTTGCAAACAATATGTTTGTGACTTTAGCAGTTGCTGAGATATTGTACGTTGTTTACAAAATATTACAAATGTAATCATTACTGTGTTTACTGTCAGTTATAACATTCAGTTTAAGACCTAGAACCTAAAGAATACTACTACTATAAAATAGTTTGTGCTGTAGAGTTTGCCATTTATACGTCTTTCATAACCCTATGGTTCCAGAGATATGAACATTTGTCTGAGATGTGAGGACATCATTTTATTTTGTCAAAAGGCTTAGGCCCCGTCCAGTGGAAGTTACAGTGCAAACTTCCTGAGCTCCATTGGAGTGAATGTGTTTAACATATAAAGGTCTCTATTTGTCCACTAGTACATTTTGATTCATAAGTCAGCAATATGATATCACATTTACTGGTCCTTCTGAGAATTTAGTTATTACCATTCAATCATTAAGTAATTTGAACATTTTTGTATAGTTAATAGGTACAGTTCTGGACTTGCTGATGCAAGTTCTGATGGCCCTTTCTCGTTCTCCAAACACCTTCACATCATAAGAGTCTTTCCTCTTCTGTTTTTATTAGGTCTGATCTCCTCTCATATACCAAGTGTTCATGCTATAACAAAACTCACTTTCACTGTTCTTTTCTGTTAATGTCCATCATATGCCTCAGCTTGAAACAAATGTATGCATTTCTCTCCTTCCATCTCTTTCTCTCTCTCTTAACATTTTGGATTCTTGCATTTCTTTGCATTTGAGATATTTCATTTTTTTCTGCTACTCTTCCTCTGATGATTTCTTTCTGACTTCTCTAATAATTTCTACTATTCCTGTTGGATTCCCATGTTCTCTTACATCCTCATGTTCTCCCATTAATTGCTCCTTTCCCTTTTGGCTTCCTGGATCGGTCACATTGATCCTATGATTGTGTGGCTTCTTTAGAAATTCTGTATCTTCTTTAGGGTCCATGAATGTCTTACTTGCAGCTCGGACATACATTTTGATGACTGCTGGGTATAAGAGCCTCCACCTTATTTTTTTCTCTTTACAGGCTCTGATCACAGGTGCAAAAACATTTATTTTGATCCTTGCTTCATATGAGAAGTCAAATGAAAATCTGGGGGCATCCCCCACTTTTAATCTTTTGCTTGACTTGCAGAGCTCCTTCAAGATCTTCCTAGTTTCAAATGTTTGAAATCTTATTATTACCTGTCTTGTTTCCTTTGATCCATGTGAGTAGGTCTCCAGGATGTTCTATGTGACCTTTTGATTTTAACGTCTGACTCTGGGAAATCTGTCCATTTCACTAGAAACTCCTTATAGCGTTAATGCAGTTTGCCCCCTCTTATTTTTTTAACAAGAAACTTCTTTATTGAATTATCACTTATGACATATGCAATCCTACATTTATAGAAATGAAAACAAACCATGCTGACATATTTTCAGTTGCAAACATTATACAGTACTTATAATATATACAGTCATTGTTAGGGTTGCCACCTTTTCAAATGCCCAAAGTGGGACATTTGTGCTGCAAACATCAGATTTTGCAGGGCAAAACATACCCACGGCCAGTACAAAGGACAGAACTTCAGTTTTTTGCCTGAATAAAAGTTTATTCTTGTAGCATTGTAGTCCCTTATTCTGTTTCTTATAACATTTAGGTGTTTCAGATACAGAATAGCTGTTTCATGCAACTATTACATAAAATATAGAAAATTATTTTGTCCTAAAATCTCAGGACATTTGCCATTTGTTCACATTTTTTGCAGGACACAACTGTCCAAAGAGGGACTGTCCCTCGCAAAGTGGGACAGGTGGTAACCCTAGTCATTGTCAGTCAAACATTATATAGCTCATTCAAGTCATGCCTTCCTTAAACTTCATTCCTCCTCCAAAACATTATTCTGCATGTATTGGTCCCACAATTCCCATTTTTTCTATGTAATTTGTTCCTCCCCTTTTCTAAAGATCCCACTTCCAGTTCTTTTATCTCTGTTACTATATTCACTGCCTCTAATACAGTTAGTTTAGACTTAGAGTTCCATTTTCTAGTTACTTTTTGGCAGCTACCAGAATTAAACTCAGCAAGGCCTTAATATTTCTAGGCAATTCCGATTCTGTATCACAGCTCAAAAAAATAATTTCCTTAGTTACACTAATTTGCTCATCCAGTATTTCTGACAGAGTAGTCTTCTGGAAATGTTTAAAGTCTGCCAACTCATTACACTTCCAAAAATATGTTCCCAATTACCTCTTTCTTCCCTATCACACTTCCAATATTTGCAATCCACCTGAAGAAAAGTACTTTGGAGCCTGCTTGGGGTATAAAAATATTTATTCAAATACTTCCAAGCAAAGATCCTAAATCTTCTATACTTTTTTTTTGAATATCTGAAAGCCATATCCTCCCATTGTTACTTTGTGAATTGCTTAGCTAGTCACTCTTCCCAATCCTTTCTAACTCCCTCTGATTGATTCCTATAGTTACCATGCAATATTTTACATGCCCTACCAATTATCCATTTTTAACAGCAACATCTGTTCTAGTTTCTACTAAAAACTCTACCAGTGCTGGTCTTTTGCCTAGGATCCCCCTGCTTCTTTCTCTTTGCCTATACTCTGATATCAATCTTTGATCGGAAAGGCAATCTCCAGCCTGCCGTCCAAATGAATTCTTGGCCTTCCCATTCTATTATCTTTCCTCCTCTAGTTATTTGCTCCTAATGCCTTGGTTGCTTTGCTATTTTTTCAGTAAATTCCAGACCCCTCATGTCTATTCTCTGTATCCCTTATTGTGGTCATACCAATTCACAGAATCTCCTTTCTCCATTCACTTGTTGGCTTGGTTCTTAGAGTACTTTCTGCTACTTTATGAATATAATATTCTGTATGGTTATTGTTATTCTACTTAAGGATCTACATCCAAAATCAGTCTTTCCTTGTTTCTTGAGCTTCCCCCATTTCACCATCATCATTTTCCACTTTGGATTATAGCTTTCTGTTTATGCTAAGTATAAGAGCATTAATTGTGTAACTGAATATCCCTTCAAATCAGGTATTCCCAGACTACCTTGCTCTATTGGAAGGATCAGCTTATCCCAATTGACTCTTGCCTCTCCCACTCCCAGATAAAATCCTCAGCTCTTTATTAATTGCTATCCACAACATCTTCTCTGATTGATAAAAATATGCGTGCCCTTTGTATAAAACTAAAGGGACTAAAACATTTTCACTGCTTGTATCCTGTTACTCATATCCATAAAATAGAGCTTTCATTTTCTTAGTTTTTGTATTATCTTTTGTTTAGCTTCTTCCCAAATATCCTTAGCTGGCATATCAGATTCTTTTTTAATTCATACTCCCAAGTACTTAATTTTATCATGTCCCAATAATACGAGTATTGCTGAACCAATTATGTGTGGGTACATAGTTTACAGCTATTGCCTTTGTTTTATCTTCATTAATTTTGTATTCTGAAAGACTTGAAACTGTCTCAGAATGTTCCACAACACTGAAATGCCCATTTCTGGTTTTATCAGATATAAAAATGATATAATTTGCAAATAAAGAAAACTTTTCTTGATTACCATACCAATTATATCCTTGAATTTCTGAGTCCCTTATTTTCTTTGCCAGTGGTTCTAAACATAATGCAAATAACGAAGAGGAAAGAGGACACCCTTGCCTGGTTCCTCTGCTCAAACAGAATGTATAAGAGAGGAACCCCCACTTCAATTTTCACCTCCAGTCCTTCATATAGACTCCTAATCAGCCTTATAATTTTAGGGTCTATGTTAAATAAACAAACACTTAAAATGTCGAGTACAGCATACTCGAACACTTTTAAATGAATGTTTATTTAATCGATAGCCCAGAATGTCAGAAAACTGAGTTCTGAAATGTTTCTGTTGGCCAGCACTGACATATGTGATGTATTACGTCATGTCAGCTGTTGCTAACAGCGCTGTATGATGAAGAAAGGGAGAATTTCCCTTTTCTGCACTGACGTGCGGTCTCGGAGTTGGTATATATAAGTAGGGGGGGTCTGGGGGTTTAGGGGGCTTGCACCCCTGCTTGCAACGTTACGGTATGTTATTGTACATTTTTTTTTTTACGATCTATTGGACGTTGCTGTTAGTTAGTGTAGTGTTGTGTAGAACGTGGGAAGGGTGGGTGGCCAAACAAAACATTTCGGGATTGTGTAAATAAATATTCGCTTAAAAGTGTTTGAGTATGTTGTACTCGACATTTTAAGCATTTGTTTATTTAACATAGACCCTAATTTTATCAGGGAATGCAAAGGCTTCCATTGACCTTCTCATAAGATCCCAGCTTATTCTATTGAATGCTTTCTGTGCATCAAGACTAACCAACAACAGTGATATTTTCTTATATTCTGCTTCCCTGTGGATAATCATTTTTCTGTTAATGTTGTCAAATGTTTGTGTCCCCTCCACAAACACACATTGATCCATATCTGTCACTTTGGGCATCACCTTTGCCATTTGTTTAGCTATTATAGACACACACACTTTATAATCATGGTTTAGAATTGAAATGGGCCTATATGAAGCTGGATCTGATGGGTCTTTGGCATCTTTAGGTATTACAGCCTCCACCACTTTCTTACAGGTTGGTAGTGCATCTCTTCCTTTTAAAATACTGTTAAAACCTTTTAGATTTTTATCACTTTCTTCCCTCCTAGCTTCCAAACTTCCACTAGAATACCATCTATTCCTGAAGGTTTTCCTATACACTGGTTTATATATATATATATATATATATATATATATATATATATATATATATAACAATTTTTACCTCATGTCTTCCTATCCTAACTGTTAGTAATTGAGCCTCATCTACCTCTCACCTTGGCATTTTTAATTCTTCCATAAATATTTCTGTTTGTACTAGTTTCTACATTTCTTTACACAGATTTTCATAAAAGTTCTGAAATATTTCTAATACCTCTACGGGATCTCTGGTTATTTTCCTTGCTATAGGCTACCTAAGTTTGGCAACAATTCTTTCTAGTTTCTGTTGCCTGAGCTATTGTGCTAAAAGCTTTTGTGCTTTGGAGTTATCAAAAAAAACAGTTGCTTAACAGCAGTCTTTCTAAACTCAAATACTATTGAGGTAGTCTCTTATTTTCTCTTTAGCACTCTGCAATCATGCCTCTTCTTATTCTGTGAGATTTCCTCCTATTCTACAATAATTTAACTTTTGTAATTACCTCTAAATAATTTTTGTTACCTTTTAACCATATATTTTTTATTTTATTTCAACCTGAGTTTTAAACTCCACTTTAATTTTATGCCACTCCCTAGTTAAATTTTCAGAAAAAATGTATCTTCTCTCATAAGTCCTGAATAATTTCAACTACCCATTCTTTAAATTCCTCTCTATTTAACAGATAGGTGGGGAAGTGCCAGTGTCTCATTTTTATTTTATTATCCTTAATTTTTATTCTAGTTTTTCTTGGCATGGGATCTGAAATAGTTATTGGATGTGTATTAAAACTTTCAATTAAATGTACATGTTCCTGTGAAATATAAATGTCTACCCTATCCCAGTTTTTGTACTTTGGGGAATAATAATGTAAATTCTCTCTGAACTCCCACTCCTGAATTCACATATTCCATGCCAAATATTCTCTCAGTATTCCTAATACTAAATTCAGATCTTCCATATCAAATATTTTCATTAATTTCTTTAACAACCTACCTTCTTTTTGTTATATTTTTCTTCTAGCTTACCCAGATACATCCTCACTGTTGCAAATCAAATTCTAGTCCCACCTATAAGTAATATTCCTTGCTGAAAGCTGATTATTTCTCTGAGAATTTTCTTAAGTTCCATTATAGCGGTTTTAGGTAGAATATAAATACATGCCAGCATAATCCTCCTGCCTTGCCAGTAGCTCCTTATTATTACAAATATACCATTATTACCTTTTTTCCCTCTTCTATCACTATTGGAATTCTTCTCGCAATTAATACTGGGTGGTGCAGTGGTGCAGTGGCTAACATTGTTGCCTCACAGCAAGATATCCTCCGGTTTGATTCTTAGCTGTGGTGCCTTCTGTGTAAAGTCTGCATGTCCTCCCTGCATTCACATGGGTTTCCTCCAGGTACTCTGGTTTCCTCCCACATTCCAAAGACATATTTCTGAAGCATTTCTCTCTGGGTGTCTGCTGAAAATAGGCTCTGTCCTAGTCAAACTTTCCTGGTCAACAAATGTTAAATATACTCCCCTTTTCCTTTGTCACAGATATTCTGCTGAATTACCATTCTGAAATCCTTTTTTTTTCAAATTGACATGCTCGGTTATTTCTAAATGTGTCTTGTAACATAGCTATTTGCTCTCTGCATTTTACAGTATGGTTCACTACTCTTTCTTTTTTGTATACATCTGTGATACCATTCACATTTAAAGATAATATGGAAAGTATTGTCATTATGATAAGAAGTTATTATTGTCAACTGTTATGGATAACAGCTTTTTAATACCTAGTTTCTGCTTTTATGTTACATGCATACATTAATATTGGACAGACTAATATTTTATACAGTTGTTTCTAGTCATATCCATTTGAACCTTGATCACATTTTTGTTTTAATGAAAACCCCCTAAAAACCTACACCCCCAGAATACCTCCCAGAATTCATTAACTTAATACAAACACACAAAACTATATACATCTTCAAATAATGAAGTTTAACCCTCCTAATATGAACAAGTGTCCCAGATTGATAGCCATACTCACAGGCTTGAATTAACCTATAATGAAAGTTATCCATGCTAAGACATATGGTAAAGCCTGTGCTTCTGCATACTCTTAGAGTTGTCTGTTTTTGTTTTATCTTTATTCCTCCCCAGATGTAGCAAACAACATGAATGCTTTCAGAAAACATTATCTCCTAGCCATTGAAAGAAAAAGTATTCTGTTTTTATTGCCCCATATCAGATTGTCTCCATACAAACATGAGAACCAGATACAGCTGCTACAAACTTCTCATATTGCACTGTGAACATTTTATTTTCTAGAGGAAACCTTTTCATTACATTTAGTGTTCTTGTATTTACTTGCTTCCCCTTAAAATTTGCTATTAGATCAGGCCAAGGGTCTTAATCCCATCATTCCCCCATGCAGAAGCAAGAAAATGCATATCAGATTTACTTATATCATGATCTTTTGTTCAGGTTTTATTCAATTTTTACATTGCAGCACCTACATTTCATAAAACTGAACAGGAAGAAAGAAAGCAGAAGGAAAAAAGTGGGCACCTGTTTACTGTAGTATCCCAATCACACACAAAAATAACTGAAAACACCCCTCATATTTTTCAGGCAAACCACACATTTTTATATTCTTCCACCTGGCCCTGTCCTCTTGGTTGATGATTCTCATCTCCATGCACTTTATTCTTGTTTTTGCTGTCTCCTAGCTTGCTTTTGACTCTTCATTGTCGGCTATTAACTCCTGGATTAAGTGTTCTCATTTAGCCCATCAATCACCTCATCAATGTTTTTTTATTGTATGCAAGACTGTCCATGAGGGTTTTCCTGATTTCTTCAAGCTCTTGCCACCTTGTCTGTACTGTAATGGCACTTTCCATAGTGCTGTTCATTTCTTCCTTTTGCTTCCTTTCTTGCTTGTTTTTCTCAGATTTCCCACTCATTTAGTTTCTGTTTAGCAATTTCTTACTAAGTCTCAGTGGTTTGACATCCTTTATGGGATTTTTTTCACTCTTTCATTTTCTGGTTACCAGAGCTTTGCAGATTTGCTCTCACTTAGTGCTGTGCCATAATGGAAGTGCCAGTAAGTTGTAACCTTTTGCCAGATTTGGTAATAACAATGTTACCTATATAGAGAAGACATTTTATATTAGGGAAAACCCAAAGCAGATAATTGATAAAAAGTAAGAATAGGAGTGGTCCTGATACCAAACCCTGGGGAATAATCATGGTTATAGAGATTGTTTCTGTTTAAGTACTGTAACCCAGAGATATAGCTGGTTCAACTTGTGACGTTCCCACAAAGCTGTGTCCTACCTCCTCAGCTCTTCGAGTGAAGAAAAAAATAAATAAAAAAATAAAAAAAGGACTTCTGTATACAGAACTGCAGTACAGTACCCTATTCATGCTCCAGTCCAAATTAGTTGTTCAAATGAAGAGCAAAAAAAAAAAAAGCTGGCTCCTTCTACTGGCATAAGAATCAGGTGACCAGATGCACCCCCCCCTCCCTGCTGCCCTAGCAACCAATCAGGTCCCATTTCTGCACCCTGTCTCTGACCATCTTCCTGCCTCACAGTAAAGTTAATTTTAATTTCTTTTAAATTGTAGCAAGCAGTTGTTTCAGTTTATACACCTCACAGAGCACTACAGTGCTCAGATTTTAATTAAAAAATATTTTTTTTTACTTTTAAACTGTAGCAAAGCTACAGTTTATACTTGCACAGAGTGCTACAATACTCAGGTTTTAGTCTTACAAAAAGCAATGTTTTAAACTGTAATAAACTGGTTGCCACAGTTTAGACCAAACAGAGACTGCTACAGCACTCAGGTTTGACTGCAAATGCAATACCAGCTTTTAAAATCTGGTATGCTTAAAAGAGTGGTTGGGATTGGCTGACCACTTCCCCTAACACTTTGCACCTGGGGCAATTGCCCCCTTTGTTCTGCCCTAGCTATGCTTCTGCTGTGACCCATTATAATAGATTAGCCACAGAAGGATAGATTTTCTGGTAGTCTGGTATGGTCCACTGTCTTAAAACTATGCTTCATGTTTAGAAAAAAACACCACTGATAAGTATTCCCTTGTCCATGAAAAAGAAATAAAACGGTCGCAAGATGTACTGCTCCACAAACATGTAATTTATTGTATACAAAGTAGGTAAGTGCTTTTACCACCTTCCTGGTGGCTTCCTCAGACCTTAATAACATAAGATAAACTTTTCTTCCTTTTAAACATAAAAAAATACCTACAATTAGCAAATCAGATTCACGTGCTGTTACCCATATCATCTGCCCTTCACTCCCATTACAGTAATGTGCATGCTCCCTATTGCTGCATACCTCACTCATCCAACAGTTGTCTTTAAAAATACAGTATTAAATAACATTAAATAACATTTCAAGATAAGCATTTATTATGTTACATATATGTGAGACACTCTATTTAAAATGCTACATGTCCATATATTGCGATCCCACAATTATACACATAAAAAGTGTAAAAACGTACATGTATAAATAAAGATGTAAATAAAGCACATTCCTTGGTGCAGTATATGCTGCTCCACCTCCAGGCCTATTTTGTTGACAGACGATGAGATTAGGGAAGTAGTAGGGGAAATACCTAATTTTCAATATAGGAACCGCAAAAGTTATCCTAGGAGTGAAAAAATAGAGCGTGAATGGGGCATACCCATGTGGAAAATGTAATTGGTGTAATCATAAGAAAGGCAGCAATAAGTTTATACTCCCCACTACGGGGAAATAATTTATTTTTAAGATCTATGCTGATTGCATGTCCAAGTATATAGTTTATAAGGTGCAGTGTGAATGTTGCCAGTACGTGTATGTGGGGATGACCACATGGATGTTAAGAGATAGAGTGAAAGAACATGTTAATAGTATCAGGGCAAGAGATTCCGTAAGTGCTTTATCTAAATATGACCTGACTAACAATAAGGTGCATAGGTTCAATTTTATGGTTATTGATAAGACAGAACCACGAGATAGAATGGGAGACATTAGGAGCAAGGTGGAGAGTAAGGAACTTAAGTGGATCCTAAAACTGAGAGCGGACAAAGGATATGGCCTCAATACGAAAGTTACAGTTAAACCTGTCCTGGAATCTAGAGGGGTTAGAAACTAAGTGGGCATTTTAGAAGCTGCATTTTTAGAATTTTCACCTCACATAGCCAGATATTTGGTTAATATGCATTATTTGTAAGTATATTTTACATGTATGCATACATACATTATAATTGTATATGAGTAATATATATACATCATAATGCACCCAGATATATGGTTTATTTGTCACTTTCAGTATATTTACCTGCTCATATCATATGTATATTATATAGATATTTGAGCTATGAATTATTTATTGGATTGTTGGCTAAGGAGTAGAGTGACATAACTTCTGTTAAGGAGCATATACCCCGTATTTCTACATACATATTGACTCATATTAATACAGTGTAGAGATTTAGAGTAAACATATGTTTATAGTTTTTATTAGTAGCATAAGTTTGCATGAGAGAATCTCATATATGACGTGTAGCAATGTTCAGTGTTATGATGTATTGCGCATTTAAGGGACTTACAGTTATTTGGTTGAGTGACGTATGCAGCTATAGGGAACATGTGCACAACTATAATGAAAGCGAAGGAATGGAGCTACTAGTAACAGCAAGTAAAGTTTGAAGTCTCATAAAAATGTAAAATTAATATATGTTAGCGAGTTCTAAGCCCATCACTATATAATACATATAGGAACGAAATAATAGTTTATTAAAAGTCCTATATATGTGCTTATGTTGTGAATCGTTTCTGAAACTGCTTTTTGGAGGTTGGAATAATATATATTACATTAAGGAATTTTTTTTATTTACATCTTTGTTTATGTATGTACATTTTTACATTTTCAATTGTATATAAATGCGGGATTATAATATGTGGATATGTAAGGTTTTAAACAGGAGTGAGAACTAAAACAAGTGTCTCGCACATGTACAACATACAAATGCTTATTTTGAAATGTTACTTGATGATGTATCTTTAAAGAAGTCTGTTGAATGAGTGAAGTTAGCAAGTTTTAAATTCATCATTATATGATACTTCAAGCTACTTCATTAGATTTAAGGAATTAAATAATTTACTAAAGGGCTGCATTTGCACCTATGTTGTGAATCGCTTCTGAGATTGTCTTTTGGAAGTGGAGCAGCATATACTGCACCAAGGAATGTACTTTATTTACATCTTTATTTATGCATGTATGTTTTTACACTTTTTGATGTGCATAATTGCAGGATCGCAATATATGGACATGTAGCATTTTAAATAGAGTGTATCACATATGTGCGACATATAAATGCTTATCTTGAAATGTTATTTAATGTTATTTAATGCTGTATTTTTAAAAAAGACTGTTAGATAAATGAGGTATGCAGCAATGGGGAGCATGCGCATTATTGTAATAGGAGTGAAGGGCAGATGATATGAGTAACAGCACGTGAATCTGATTTGCTAATTGTAGGTGTTTTTTATGTTTAAAAGGAAGAAAAGTTTAGCTTATGTTATTTAGGTCTGAGGAAGCCACCAGGAAGGTGGTGAAAGTGCTTACCTACTTTATATACAATAAATTACATGTTTGTGAAGCCATACATCTTGTGACCATTTTATTTCTTTTTCTTGTGCGTAGTATTGATAGTTAACGGCCCATGTTTATCTGCTCGATATTTCTTTTTGGTTTATTCTCTTGTTCATGTTATTGTAAATTTGTTTGGTGAGGGATTATATAGATTCATAGGAGGTTACTAGGCTAATGGCCCTAGAGTCTTTACAAGCCTAGCCATGTCATACCCTTATTCCCTAGTTGACCATGGTTAGATGGTCATTGTTCGCAGAGCAAATCAATGATTAGCACTGACTTACCCCTGTCCATGAGGGACATAGGTTCCTCCCCCTGGAAAAAACTTACGGTCTCCCATTCAATTGTCAGTGTTGTGCTTAAATAGGATCATTGAGGAACTCTGCTTCACGTGAAGTAAGAGTTTATTCTGGAGGAGTGGCAATCTCTGGGAAATATATCTGTCTCTCCAACATGTTCTGTTAATGTCACAGGCTAGGTTGAGATCCCTTTTCTTGCCCCATTTGATTTCTGGACATGCAGCATTTCTATTAGGGCAGGGTCAGAGATCACTCTGTAGCCCAGGCACAGGTCATCTCTCAGATGCCTGTAGGATACAGAGTACAGAAACAGGGCCTTCAGTCTTTCCGTGTAGGTCATGTTTTGGAGGCCCTGAATTTTCTTGGTTAGAAACCTTTGTGCTCTCTCTAGTTGCTGTAGGCGTCTGGTGAGGTACATGCAAAAGGGAACACTGTACTCAATTAGTGGTCTGATGAGGGTCAAATATCGAGGAGTTATAACATACTTAGTCTTGGATATGATGCCCTTACTTATGAGATGCACAGTGTAGAAGGCTTTTCTTACTACTGTGGACACATCGTGATCAAAGTTTAGATTGCTATCAACCTGTGTTCCAAAGTCTCTCACCGCTGTGGTTGAGCTTCGGGGAGGGGGGGTGCTATCTATAATGTAATTTGCAGGAGCTACTTCTTTGCCAAAGGGGATAATTATACACTTTTAGCTTTAGTCTGTGGCTCTGGCACCAATCATTTGTCTGTGTTATCATTTTTTGTAATATGGTAACATCACTGGGAGACTGTGTGATTTTGCCCTGTTTGCAGTCACTTGTGAACTTGGTAAGCCACAGACCATCTACTTTTGCCTGGGTGTCTGAGAAGTATATTCCAAATAGTAGAGGGCCCAGCACAGATCCCTATGGTACACCACTGGTAACTCATCTAGTGGTGGAGGTGAAATCCCAACTTTGACAGTATGCATTCTGTTGGTGAACCAGTTTGCTACCCATCTAGTGATGTCAGGGTTAATCCCCAGCTAGGAGGGTTTTTAAATGATACCTGAGTGGGGGTTGTGTTGAAGCCCTTGGCTAAGTCAAGATAGGTGGTATGTACTGTTCTGCCCTCATCCATGGCTTTGGTGACAGTCTTGAAGAAGTCCACCAGGTTTAATAAGCAAGACCTGGCCTTAATGAAGCCAAACTGGGTTAGGTTAATAGTTTGGAGGTCACCTATGTCCTTGTTGATATGGCCCATGATGATTCTTTCCATGGCCTTGCAGATAAGGCTAGTTAGGCATATGCATCTATAGTTCCCAGGGTCGGTTGATGGACCCCCCCTTTGTGTAAGGGGATTACTGTTGCTGTCCTCCACTCTGCTGGAGAAAAGTCAGTGCTCAGGCTATGTTTGAAGAGAGTGCCAAGTGGTTCTGCTAGGTCTTGTTTTAGATAGTTTAGTAAGCAGCCTGGGATGTTATCGGGTCTCAAGGAGGCTATGCTTTTGATCTTGGAGAAGGTGGATATGACCTGCTGTTTGGAGATGCTAGGCAGTAGACTGGTGACAGGGATAGTATGGGGTATGTCTAGTGAGGACAGGGGGGTGAAATTTGTGCCAAATCTGCCCACCAGTAGGTTGGCAATTTCTTCAGGTTCAGTGTTAGTGGTACCACCCACTATCAGTTTGGCACATAGGTGGGCATTCCCTTTAAGATTTTGGACATAGCCAAAGAAAGTCTTGTCATTGTCTTTAGCTAGAGATGTTAATTTAACCTTGTAATTAGCTTCAGAGGACTTTACAAGATATCCGATTTGCTTGTTCAAGCTATGGAGGGTATTTTTCCTCTGCTGAGTAAATTCCTTCTTGTTATTTGAAAACAGTTTCTTCCTTTTGTTATATAATGTACTTATACTTGCGGTCCACCAGGGTGGCCTGTTTCTTCATGAGGACCTGGTTTTGATCCTGGCAGGTACAGCTGAGTCTATACAATTGTTTAAATGTCTATACAGGCATTTGTGTACTCCTCTGCATAGGAGCCATTGTTGGCTGTGTTAGCAGGGGGTTGAAATTTTTTATACCCTCGCTTGGTATGCTAAAGTTTGCTTTGGAGAAATTTTTCAGTTTGTTTTGCTTCTGCAGGGGTGTTAGGTCTGATCTTTACTTCTAATGAGACAGATTTATGGTCTGACTTTACCAGGGAATGCAACACACAGGGAGCAGTGCAGTAGCTCCACCATGTTAGTGAGCACCAGGTCCAGGACTTGCAAGCCCCTTGTAGGAGAGCAGAGTAACTGTTTCAGAGAATTTGAATTAACAAAGTCCAGGAAAGTTTGGGTGATCTCATTTGTACTCATGTATGCTGTCCAATCAATGGAAGGATAGTTAAAATCTCCCATGACCAAAGTGTTTGGGTGTATGGGGAGTGATTCTAGCAGGTCCAGTTAGTCGGTGTATCTTTCTTGCTTCATGGTGGGGGACCTGTAACTAGCAATGATGTGGCAGGGTCTTCTACCTATAGTTATTTGTACCTGGAGTAGCTTCAGAGAGTCATATTGTTTAACCAGTCTTGAGGTGTATTTCGATTTAATAAAGATGGATACACCTCCATCTTTGGTTCTGTCATGCTCATTTTGGGGTCTGAACATGTGGAAGGCATAGTAGCCTTGTACGGCAGGGTGCTCTCTATGGCCCTGAACCAAGTCTCAGTGACTGCACAGATGTCAGCATCTTCTAAGGTGAGGAGTGCTTCCAGGGAGTGCAGTTTTCTGTTTAGGCTCCTAGCATTAAGCAACATAACCTTGAGTTTGTCTCGAGTGGATTTCTTTATGTTGGGAATTTTGTTGCGTTGACATTGCCTAAAAAAGTCACTATGTGAAGGCAAGGTTCTTTACCAGTATCTGAAAGCCTTGAGTAGACAGGTGAAGACCATCTCTGGCAAAGCAGTGTGGTCTGTCAACCATGTCTTCCCAGACTGGTAAAATAACAAAAAAGCAAGCAGACTGTAAGTACTCCAAACAACAATATTTATCGTGAGCGCTTTCGTCAGAGACAATGCTCCAACTTCATCAGACAAAAGAAAAGACAACAATTAACCACATTATATACTTACAAGTGGATGCAATTAAACCAATCACAAATTAATCATCAGTAAATTACATTCACTAATTCATGTGAGGTTATAAAAACATCTAACTCCATTATGGTAACAGTAAACAATTCAGCTAATACAAGATATCTTCTCCATTTACAATGAGTATAATTAAGACCATATACAAAACATATCAGAAACCTATATATAAATACACGCATATAATAAAAATATACGTTAAAAATTAAAAATTAACAAGGTATGATACCCTTTCAGTTAAAATACTATGGGAGCTGAACACATAGTTGATACAAGTGTGTATAATTATAAAGGAAATATTAAAAATGTAATTATTTTTACTTAATTATTCCTACATTTAAAAATGCAACTTATGTACACGAATATATATATATATATATATATATATATATATATATATATATATATATATATATATATATATATATATATATATATATATACATATATATGTGAATGAGAGACCAAAAAACCTGGTCCAGTAGAAAAGTATATATAAATGCAACCTTATGGTAAATATGACACTTACTGTAGATAGGCAAACAAAGGCCAATGTGACAATGTAGAAAGGCAAACAAAATATTATTAAACACATAGTTAGAAAAACTGAAGTACTGGTCCACAAGCTATAAGCACTACCTAGCAAGTGCTTTAAGCTTTAAAAGGCATTTGATTGATACATATTCGTTAAGGCCAGGAGGTATGTGGGCCAATGTGCGAACTTGCCACATAAGCTCACATTCCTCAAGTTTAAGTTCCCATGGACCTCCTCGTATATTATGTTCTAACTGTTGTATTACTGCAAACACAAACTTGTGAGTGAGGTAATCTAAAATGTGTTTTGCTAAAGTATTTGTAGTAATATGTTTGTGTCTGCTATACTGGTGTTCGTATATCCTTTGTTTTATTTTTCTTTCGGTTTTGCCAATGTAATATGATGCACACCCCTCGCACAAGGCTACATAGACTACCCCTTTGGTGTCACAGTTAAATTTGCCTTCTATATTGTATGTTCTGTCCTGAATACAAAGTTTGTTGCCCATTTTAATAAATTTACACTGAGGGCAACTACCACATTTTGCCATACCAAAACTACCCTTACATATTTTTCTGTTTCTCTAACAGGAATTTCATATTGGGTCCCCTCTTATACGTGAATCGTGGGGCTGCTTCCAATATTTTATTAAGACCATTGTCTTCCAAAATTAAGGTCCAATTTTTGGAAAGAATGTCCCTAATATTTTTGGAATCTGTGACATAGGTAACAAGAAATCTGGTGCCTGTATCAAGTGTTGGGTTCGCCCTCTTTTGAATTGGCTGTTCAAAAGATGTATTATGTATTGCTTCATAGCCTTTGTGTACAATAGGTCTAAAATACCCTGACAGCCTTTTAGTATTCACCTCATGAAAGATGTGGTCAAGAAAACTTAGTGGGTACCCTCTCTTAAGGAACATAGATTTTAACAAATCACATTCTATCATGTAATCATTGTCACTCGAAATCATCCTAGCAGCCCTAACTATCTGTCCCTTGACAACCGCCTTCTTCTGATGGTAAGGATGGCTGCTTGAAAAATGTAAGAAAGTATTCGAGTAAGTGGGTTTAAGATAGATGGTGGTCCCGTATCTACTATTCACCCTATCTTTAAACAGATATACGTCCAAAATGTTAATGGAATCTATGCCCACTTGGAATGTAAATTCCAAAAACTCAGTTAAATTGGTGATATCTGCAATAAAAGACTCTATACAGGTGGCTTCACCTTTCCAAATGAAACACGTCATCCTGATATCTTGTATACCAAACCACGTAATCTTTGAACAATGTGTTGTTAAACAAAAATACTCTCTCCCAATAGGCCATCACGCAGTTGGCGAAACTGCTGCCACAGGGTGAACCCATTACAATACCTGTTTTCTGAAGAAAAAAATGCCCATTAAACCATAGAAAATTGTTAGACAAGACTATCTCTAGAAGGGTTTCGATGACATAAATGTTTCCACCATCCATCCCTTTCATGAGCAAAAATTCTCTAACCCACTCAATACCTAACTCTTGTGGAATCACTGTGTAGAGATCTTTAATATCTACCATGAGGAAGATAAAATTCTCATTGAATTCTAAGTTGTTGATGTTCTTGAGGAAGCTCCACGAATCATGGCAGATTTATGGTTCAGTTTTTATATAAGGTTTTAACTTATTGTCCACAAATTTAGCACTTGCATACGTAATAGACCCCTCCCATCCACTATAGGTCTAAATGCGGGGTTAGTCAGGTCCTTGTGGATTTTAGGAGAACCAAAAAGCGTTGGTATGATAGGTGCTGGCATTGTAAAATACTGAAGTGTATCAATGTCTATGCTCCCTTCTAGAAATAAATAATTAAAAGTGCTATTAATCCTCCTATAAGCGCCACTGACTTCATTAAGGCTGGCATGCTCATAAACATCACTGTTTAAATAAACTTCCATTCTATTTGTATATTTGGTTTAGTCCATAAAGACCAGACCTCCGCCCTTGTTGGGCTTCATGACTCTGATGTTACATGAATTTAACAAGTTGATAAAATCTAACTCATCAGGAGAAATATTCTTTTTAACATTCATGCTGTTCGAATTGTTAAATAACATAGCTCTTAGGTCCATTTCACAAACTTTTTCAAAGATAGCCAAAGACTCTTGAAGGGGAGGGTTAAATAAGCTGAACACTCTTAAGTTATTAGTGAGTGAAGAATTAACACCCATAAGACATATCAAGTTAAGTTTGCATACAAATAATTTCAAGTCAATAATGGTTTTGACTAAATCGGCCCTTCTGTCAGGTACAAAAGAAGTACAAAAGGCCTTGGCAAACACATTTACCATGTCATTATTAATGTCAAGAGAAGTAAAATTAAAGATTTTAAAATCTCCTTCCAGTCTTACAAGGATTTTTAAATTGTTCTGATTCATCTCCTTTGCCGATTCTGGCATCTCCTCTGGTGTCCCTGATTCCTGCTGTTCCGCCATTGATTGTATTGGTTCCCTCAACGCTCCTGTAAACCCTGTTGATTATTCCTACTCACATTGTTGTTGTTATTTGCAGCCTCTCTTTGTTGGCGGTTATTAGTTTGCTGCTGATTATTCCTAATCCACTCGCTGAGCCATACTGAAGGTGTTTGTATGTCCGGTTCAGCGTTTTCTATGCTGGCAGCAGAATTCAAATTGTCCACGTCATCAAGTGGGTGTTGCTCAAGTGAATCATGAGCATTCACCATAGGTTTAGAGGTTTCCGGGGGTGGGGAATAAGCCAAACCCTTTGAATAGTCCATTAATGTCTCTTACAATTTTCTTCTTTTTGGTCTCAATGGCTTTTGCCAAACTGGAATCTATACTTGAAAAAATCCTGCCATAATCGAATCTGTACCTTGCAAAATCTATGTCCCTAATAATAGTATGCTCCGACATTTCCAGCTCAGACTTCAGTGACTCAATTTCCAAAGTGTAATGAGCATTTTAAGAAATTCTGAGCCTTGCTGATCAAATAAGGCGATCAGTTCCTGATGGAACACAGAATTATTAACCAGCCCTACTGGATAGCGCCATTGGCATAACCCTTTGGGCACAATAATTTTAGAGATGCACTCATGAAAATAGGACACCTCCAACTGTAATTTACAGCATTTATCTTGTTTTTGGTCAAAGTCATTGAGGTGTGTTATGATAGAGGTAACAGAATTATCAGTTCCAATGGGCGTACTAGGATTAATTACACTATTAAAAAATGAGGCATCTCCTAAATAAGTTACCATAGAGGGAATAGCCTCAGCTCTCATAGCATTAGATGCCTGTCCCTGTTCGGCAGCTAAGAAGCTGTTTCTGTCATGAAAGTTAGCTGAATTTCCCTCATTCGAAGTTGTTCTCAATGATGCAGTTGATACCTCAGAGAGCATGATGGACTGACTACTTAAACCCGGGCAGTTAGTTGATGACCCAGTTGGTCTTTGAGCACCGATAACATTCCTATCATCCATCCGTTGCGATAAGGTATCAACCCTGTTGAGTAGCTCCTGCACCAAGGCAGTAAGATTACCAACGGCATTCGCCTCAGAGGTTGCACTTGATGAACTTGCCATACTATTGTCTTGTGAAAATAGAGACTGTGATGGTGCACCAACATCACTTGCCATACAGAAAACAATGAAAAAACTCCAAAAAAAGAACAAACTGGTAAAATAACAAAAAAAGCAAGCAGGCTGTAAGTACTCCAAACTTACAATAGGTCTAAAATACCCTGACAGCCTTTTAGTATTCACCTCATGGAAGATGTGGTCAAGAAAACTTAGTGGGTCCCTCTCTTGAGGAACATAGATTTTAACAAATCACATTCTATCATGTCTCTCGAAACCATCCTAGCAGCCCTAATTACCTGTCCCTTGACAACCGCCTTCTTCTGATGGTAAGGATGGCTGCTTGAAGAATGTAAGAAAGTATTCGAGTAAGTGGGTTTATGATAGATGGTGCTCCCAATTTTTAACATATATCTTTATTATATGCATGTATTTATATATATATAGGTTTCTGATATGTTTTGTATATGGTCTTAATTATACACATTGTAAATGGAGAAGATATCTTGTATCAGTTGAATTGTTTACTGTTGCCATAATTGCGTTAGATGTTTTTATAACCCCATATGAATTAGTGAATGTAACTTACTGATGATTAATTTGTGATTGGTTTAATTGCATCCACTTGTAAGTATATAAAGTGGTTAATTGTTGTCTTTTCTTTTGTCTGATGAAGTTGGAGCATTGTCTCTGACGAAAGCGCTCACAATAAGTAGTGTGGTTTGGAGTACTTACAGCCTGCTTGCTTTTTTGTTATTTTACCAGCTTTTTTTTTTTTTGAGTTTTTTCAATGTCTTCCCAAACTGACAGATACTGGATCCCCCTGGATTGACACCAGAAGCTAAGCCAATTGTTGAAGTCAATCATTTTTTTGTCTGTACTGTGGCGTCATTCTGGGTGAAGGTAAAATGTTACTTAGTGCTAGGGACATACCTGTTTGGGACACATAATCTGAGAGTTTAGTTATGTCTCTTCATATAGTCTAGAGAGAGATACATCTCAAGTCATTCACTCCAACATGTGCTATGATACAGCCATAATGGTAATTGTTGTTGAGTGACTTGAGTGTGTGCATGATTTGATGAATCCTAGCGCCTAACAGGCAGCTAACCATGACTTTCTCCTTGTCTAGCCTGTGAGGGGGGCATCTGTGTGTCTCACTATGGAATCCCCTATGAACAGGACATTACGTTTTGAGGTGTTTTGACTTAGGGGAATAGAGACACTTGCAAGTGTGTTGCTATGTGTAGTGGGGTCTATTTGTGCTCCAGTATGTGTTCATAGGTTCATAGGTGTTTACTATGCTAACAACTACAAGGGCCTTTTAAGCCTAGGCATGTAGCCCAAATCTCTGACATGTTCTAGTACCCTTGATATGTGTAAGCAGGGTCTTGGGAGATGAAACTTTTAGAAGCAGGGGCCTGAGAGGCGAACCATTTATAGGTTGCCTGCGTCCATTACAAACATAGGTGCCAAGACAGGGATGAATTTCTTGTTCCCTATCCAATTTCCCAAGTTACATTTGAATTGGGTTATGGACAAGCTCTGATTAACATGGATTGGGAGCCTGTTCCAGGGATGGGGTAGTCTCTGGGATACATAATTGTATCTCCAGCAGGGCCTATTTATATCACAAGCAAGGTTTCAATCTTTAGAATGGGTAATTATGGTGCTGTTTGTTTTGCTGATATGCAGGAGGTCCATCTGAGTGGGGTCTGACAATGCTCTGTATGCCAGGCATAGATCTCCCCTCAAAAGCTTGTAGGAGACATAATACAGGGATAGTGCCTTGAGGCAGTCTGCATAGGACATTTTACTTACTTCCTGTATTCTTTTAGTGTGGAACCTCTGTAGATGTTCCATCTGTTGTATATGCCTGGTTAGGTACATACCAAAGGGGGCATTGTACTCAATGATAGGTCTGATGAATGCTGAATACAGTGGAACAATGACTTCCTTGGACCTAGACGCTATACCTTTGTTTATAAGGTACATACCATAGAATGATTTCCTCACTGCTGTTGACACATGATGGTCAAAGGCTAGATTACTGTCTATGTGTGTCCCCACGTCCCTGACTACTGAGTCAGCTGTAAGGCGTGTGTTGTCAATATGATAGTTACCAGAATTAGATGACTTCCCGAAGGATACTATTATGCATTTCTTGACATTTAGTTTTAGTCCATGTCTCTGACACCAGTTGTTTGTCTGTGTCAGCCCTTCCTGGAGAACATTTGCGTCGGTGTGAGAATCAATGACATCTCCTAATTTGCAATCATCAGAGACCACTGACATTAGCCTTGACTTCAGAGAAGTAAATGCCAAAAAGGAGTGGTTCAAGGACTGATCCCTAAGGGACTCCAGTTGTGACTGGCCGTTTTGTAGAGGTGAACTCATAGGTTCATAGGTTCATAGGTTCATAGGTTGGTACTAGGCTATCAGCCCTAGGGCCTATACAAGCCTAGCCATATCAATTCCCTGGCTATTTCTTCCCACATTATTTACTTTCCTGGATCCCTGTCTAGCAGGGCAACTGACGTGATCCCTGGGGTGAATTTCCTTTCTCCCATCCAATCGTCAAGGTTCCTCTTGAAGAGGTCCAAAGAGGCACTTTGCTTGACATGTATGGGCAATCTATTCCAGAGTCTGGGGAGTTTCTGGGTCAGGAACCTATCCCTCCAGCATGTTTTGTTTATTGTGATGACAAGGTTTAGATCCCTGGAGCGTGTAGCTCTGAGGGATTGGGATTTTTTTAAGTGTAGCATGTCCAACAGCTCTGGGTTTGACCTGGCCTTGTATGTTAAGCAGAGATCGCCTCTGAGTATACGATATGCGACAGAGTATAGCTGGAGTTTTTTAAGGCGGTCAGCGTAGGGCATCTGTTTTAGGCCTGTGATTCTTTTAGTGAGGTATTTCTGAGGCCTAACTCCCCAATTTTAACTTTCTGGGGCCAGTCTGTGAGCCAGTGGACTATCCACTGGGTGACATATGGGTTTGTACCTAACCACTTGAGTTTGTCAACAATGCTTGAGTGGGATATTGTATTAAATGCCTTGGCCAGGTCAAGGCAGGCAGTATGAACCATTTTGTCCTTATCCTTTACTCTTGTGACCTTCTCAAAGAAGTCCACCAGGTTGAGTAGGCATGACCTTCCCTTGATGAACCCAAACTGGGATGAGTCCAGTGTCTGGAGGTTTACTACATCATTATTGATCATTTCCATGATAGTTCTTTCCATGGCTTTGCATATAAGACCAGTGAGACTTATGGGTCTGTATTTTCCAGGGTCTGTAGATGGGCCACCTTTGTGTATAGGGATAACTGTTGCTGTTCTCCATTCATGAGGCATGAATCCTGTTTGGAGGCTACAGTTAAATGGCAATTCCAGAGGCCCTGACAGGTCATGTTTCATAGGTTCATAGGTAGGTACTAGGCTATCTGCCCGAGGGCATTTATAAGCCTAGCCAGAGTGTGTCGGCTTTCGCCGCCCCATTGATTAATTAACTGAGCCTCTGTCAAGCAGAGCCAATGAAGTGATCCCAGGGGTGTATTTTCTGTTACCCATTCACTCATCAAGGCTTCTGTTGAAGAGTGTTAGTGAGGGGCTCTGCCTAATGTAGTTAGGAATATTGTTCCAAAGCATGGGGAGTCTCTGTGACAGGAATCTATCCCTCCAGCATGTTCTATTTATTGTTGTAGCGAGGTTTAGCTCACTAGAGCGTGTGGCTCGCAGTGACTTGGATTTCTTTAGGTGGAGCATGTCCATCAATTCTGAGTTCGACATGGCTTTGTAAGTCAGGCAGAGATCACCTCTGAGTAAGCGATATGCCACTGAGTACAGCCAGAGTTTTTTCAGTCAGGCTGCATAGGATATATGTTTGAGGCCAGTAATCCTCTTGCTGAGGTCCTTTTGTGGTCTTTCCAGCTGTTTGACATGTCTTGTGAGGTATATCCCAAATAGGGCATTGTACTCTATGGTGGGTCTGATGAGTGATGAGTAGAGGGGCACTATATCCTCTTTATTTCTAGATGCAAACCCCTTAGTAATTATATGGGCTACATAGAAGGATTTCCTAACTACTTTGGCAATATGATTGTCAAAGGAGAGATTACTATCTACCTGGGTCCCCAGATCTCTATTGTCATGCTATTTAGAAGGCATCCTGGGATATTGTCTGTGCCCACTGATGCAGTATTCTTGGCCTTAGAGAGAGTATTAAGGACCTGTTCCTTAGTGATAGCAGGGGGGGTTATATTTGATGGCATTTTCTGAGGGAAGGTTGAGGGGGAGAGAGGGGTGTAATTGGAGCTGAATTTATTGGTTGGTAGGTTGGCTATATCTTCTGGCTCAGTATATGTAGCTTCATTTACAATGATCTCTGGACACAATTGTGCATTGCCTTTGAGGTTGCGGACATAGCTAAAGAATGCCTTGTGGTTGTCATTGGCCTGGGAGGCCAAATCTATCTCAAATTTGTCTTTAGTAGACTTTATTTGTCCTCTGAGTTGTTTGTTTACTTTGGTGAGAGTGCTTTTATCCTGCTAGGTGCTGCACCTCCTAATTTTTTACATGATTTTCTTCCTTTTATTATACCGCCTATTGATTTTGTCCCACCAGCGTACCTTGTTTTTTGAGTTAGTTCTGTACTTCTTCCTGCTGGGTGCAGTTGCCTGTATGCAGCTTTTAACATGTTTGTACAGGGTTTCCTTGAACAGTTCTGCATAGGTAACAGTATGCTAAGGGTTTACAGGGGCTTCAAATTTTGCCAGGTTATCACTTAAGAGCAGGAAGTTAGCCTTAGTGTAGTTCCTGAATATTCCCGGGTTAGCTGTATACCCAGTTTTTATTTTTACTTCAAAGGAGACCATTGTGTGGTCTGACCTCACCAGAGAAGACATTACACTAAGGAGTGTGCAGCACTCTCCCATATTAGTAAGGATGAGATCCAGTATGGTTGCACCCCTGGTTGATGTATTGACAATCTGGTCTTGAGAGTTTGTGTTTACAAAATCCAGGAATCTCTGTGCCTGTACATTTGGTGTTGTATAGGATTCCCAGTAGTGGGGTAATTAAAGTCACCCATGAATATGGTATTGGGTTGGATGGTGAGTGTTTCAATAAGTTTAAATACATTGTATGGGTTTCCTGGGTCATAGATGGGGACCTATAGCTTTCAAGGAAGTGGTATTGGATTTTACCCATGGTAATTTGAACATGGAGTAGCTCAAGTGCATTGTCCTGTTTGACCAGCCTTGAGGTATATTTATTTTTGATGTAAACTGAGACACCTCCAACTTTAGTCCCTCTCTGTGTAGTAACTGGTCTAAATGTTTAGAAGGCATTATAACCTTGCCCTGTTGGTGTGCTCTCTGTGGTTTTAAACCATGTCTCAGTGACTGCACAGACATCAGCATTCTCTAGGGTGAGGAGAGCTTCTAGGGAGTGGAGTTTTTTTGTTTAGACTCCTAGTAATGAACTAGGAGTCTAAACCTTTAGATTTTCTTGGTTTTGATTTACTATGGCGGAAGTACTTTCAATTTGGCATTGCCTAAAAAGGTACTATTGGGGATGACAATGTTTTAGCTAATATTCAAAAACATAGAGGGGAGAAGTGCAGACCATCCCTAGTAATGCAGTGTGGTCTGTTGACTATCTCCTTCCATGCTGACAAATATTGCACCTCCGTAGAATGACAACAGAAACTAAGCCAGTTATTAAAGTCATTCATCTTTTGTTCATATTGTAGCATCATCCTTGGAGAAGGTAAAATGCTGCTCAATGCTAGGCTCATACCAGCCTGGGACACATATTTAAAGAGCTCCATGATGTCTCTCTTCATATAGTCTAGCGAGGTACGTCTCAGTTCATTTATACCCACATGGACCATAACTGAGTCATACATTGGAAATAAAATGTTTACAAACCCCTCTTAAAATCCCAGTTTTTTGTGATATAAAAAAATGAGACCACAATAAATCATTTCAAAACTTTTCCCACCTTTAATGTGACCTGTAACCTGTACAATTCAATTGAAAAACAAACAAATCTGTTAGGGGGCAAAAATATAAAAAGTAAAAAACATACAATAAGCTGGTTGCTTAAGTGTGAACACCCTTAAACTAATACTTTGTTGAAGCACCTTTTGATTTAATTACAGCATTCAGTCTTCTTGTGTGCACACCTGCCATCAATTAAAGATACTCTGATTAACCCCAAATAAAGTTCAGCTGTCCTAGTAGGATTTTCCTGACATTTACCAGTTGCCTGCTGCAGCAAAAGTCATGGTTCACAGAGAGCTTACAAAGCATCAAAGAGATCTCATTGTTGAAAGGTATCATACAGGAGAAGGCTACAAAAAATTTCCATAGCATTGGATATACCATGGAACACAGTGAAGACAGTCATCAAAAAGTGGAGAAAATATGGGACAACAGTGATGTGACATTGCAAAAAACTCAACGTCCCTCCAAAGTTGATGAAAAGACAAGACAAAAACTGGTCAGGGGGGCTACCAAGAGACCTACAGCAACAATGAAGGAGCTGGAGGAATTTCTAGCAAGTACTGGTTGTGTACTATATGTGACAACAATCTCCCGTATTCTCCATATGTATGGGCTATGGAGTAGGGATGCAAGATGGAAGCCTTTTCTTACACAGAAAAACATCTAGTACCGGCTAAAATTTGCAAAGCAATACATCAAGTCTCCAAAAAGCATGTGGGAAAATGTGTTATGGTCTGATGAGATCAAGGTTGAATGTTCTGGCCACAATTGCAAAAGCTACGTTTGGTGTAAAAACAATACTTTGCATCACCAAAAGAACAGCATCCCCATGGTGAAGCATGGTGGTGGCCGTATCATGCTTTGGAGTTGCTTTTCTTCAGCTGGAACTGGGGCTGTAGTCAAGGTGGAGGGAATTATGAAAAGTTTCAAATACCAGTCACTTTTGGCCCAAAACCTTCAGGCGTCTGCTGGAAAGATGAAGATGAAGAGGAATTTCACCTTTCAACATGACAATGACCCCAAACATACATCCAAATCAACAAAAGAATGGCTTCACCAGAAGAAAATGAAAGTTTTGCAATGGCCCAACAAGAGCCCAGACCTAAATCCAATAGAAAATATGTGGGGTGACCTGAAGAGGGCTGTGCACAAGAGATGCCCTCACAATCTGACAGATTTGGAGCACGTTTGCAAAGAAGAGTGGGCAAATATTTTCAAGTCAAGATGTGCCATGCTGATAAACTCCTACC
This sequence comes from Protopterus annectens, assembly GCF_019279795.1. Classification (NCBI taxonomy): domain Eukaryota; kingdom Metazoa; phylum Chordata; order Ceratodontiformes; family Protopteridae; genus Protopterus; species Protopterus annectens. The sequence continues at coordinate 317,842,653 of NC_056730.1, read as the reverse complement.
CAAGAAGACTGAATGCTGTAATTAAATCAAAAGGTACTTCAACAAAGTATTAGTTTAAGGGTATGCACACTTATGCAACCAGCTTATTGTATGTTTTTTATTTTTTATATTTTTTCAACCTAACAGATTTGTTTGTTTTTCAATTGGATTGTACAGGTTATAGGTCACATTAAGGTGAGAAAAGTTTTGAAATGATTTATTGTGGTCTAACTTTTTTATATCACAAAAGCCTGGCATTTTAACAGGGGGTTGTAAACGTTTTATATCCACGGTACTTGTACTTGTGGTTCAATGACCTGAGTGCATGAGTAATGTGTCAGATCCTAGCCCCTGATAAGCAACTGACGACTTTCTCCTTACTCAGTCTGGTGAGAGGGACATCAATGTGTCTCACAATGGAGTCTCCAATGACCAGAATGTTGTATTCTGTGGTGGCTTGCCTTATGGGCTTAGAAGTACAGGCTCCATAAGATGTGACTGTATGTGTTGATGTGGGTGTTGTTTTGAAAGAGTGCATTCGAGGCTGCTGAGGGTATTTGCTATGCGTACTTCATCTAGGAGGTCTTTGGGGATTAGGAAAGTTGCATTTAAGTGACTCAGCATATGTGGGTCTATATGTCTGCTTTGAATTGTGTTTAATGGACGCAGTGTGTGTACTACTGACAGACTTACTGATATTAGAAGTATTTTTATGTGAAAGCTTTGCCTACAGTGACATTGTATAAATACATCTCTCACATACCATATCAGTTTGTTTGAGAACTAACTGATTGTCAGTAAACATGAGGACATTTCTACATTGCCTCAGGATGCCCATATCTACCAAGCTGGTAACAGAGATAGTGGGAAAGTTCATATCCATGGCAACAGACCCTTTTTATTGATTAGACAGATGTGTGATTTGTTTGCGCTTGGGAGGTCTCTGGTCCTTTGGTAGTCTCTTAGTGAGTACCTCCACATAGGTGGGTCTGTGTGACTTGACCTTGTCTTGTGTGAAAGGAGAGGTGTGTGTGTTGGAAGAGGTGTGTGTGCTGACAACCTCTTTGATATCTTGTTCATTGTTACGTAAGAGGATTGATTCCAGTTTCATGGTATAGTTACATCTCTCACATACTGTATTTGTTTGCTTTAGGAGTAAGTGGTTGTTAGTATACATGAGGCAATTACTACAGTGCCTCAGGATGCCCATGTTCATCAGGCTGGCTGGTGAAATGTTGGAAAGCTGACTGTCCATTGTAGCAGGTTAAACCGTAAGTACTAGTTGGGGAGTTGGCAAGTTGAATCAGGTTTTGCTCCAGGACTAATTCGACTAACTAAAAAAGGGTACTTATTCTTTTGAGGATTAGGGGTGAAGAAGTATGGCGACACTGCTCAGTGCTCAGCTGAGCCACCTGCAGTGCCGCAGTGAGCAGCTGAGTTGCTCACAGTACAGGAGAGAAGCTTGGAAGGGTTCAACTGACAGTCGTCTAGGGAAAAAAATTGTTTCTAGGCATTTGTGTCTATAAAGGGCACAGCTAACCCCAGTTGTGTGGTGTGCAGCGATGTGCAAATGAGAGACTTAAATATAGGCGAAATTAAACATTTGTAAGGTAATCTGCCAATAGGAACTCACACAATGACCATTCCTCCAGCAATTCCCAGGTCAGACAAGGCTATATCCACACTCTTTTGCCACAAAGGTGCAGGAGATCCCTTCTTAATGTAAGATGGCTGGATTTGTGTGCAAGTGTATCAAAAACAGGCTAGATTCAGCAGGTCTGGATCTAGTCTATTCTATCTATGCAACAGTACAGTACAAATCAGGTGCAGGTACAAACAGAAAAAAACAGTAATAAAAACAGAAAGTAATGCAGAATTTCAAATGAACAGTTAGAGAAGTACAGATAAAGCTCAAAATAAACTTTTTTTTTGTTCTTAGTTTTGGATGGCTTGGATTCAAGGAGAAACACTCTAGACCTATGGCAAAGGACGCCAAATGTAGAGCAGCTCCAGTTAATTGAGTGCTTACTGTAATCACAGTGAAATCTGTACTTTTATGATAATGTAATCTGGAATCTGATCATAAATGATCATTTCCAGAATTTTATCAAGTGGGCAAAAATTTGCAATGGTTTAAAAGTGAGCTGCATTGGAAGGCGAGGAGGTCTTAATCAGTAGAATAATTAATGAATACATAAAGATATATGAGGTAGAGCAGGGCATAAGTGTAAGGTTATACATGAAAGCAAGTGGTGTGCTAAAAATATGACTAACAAGTTTTAGGAGTTTGTGGTAGATTGTATGACATTCGTGCTTACAGGTACAGTTTTGTGATATACTGATTTTTTTTTAAGAAGAATAACAGTTATTGCAAATAGTTGTGCAGGGGAGTGGAAGATGTTACCATCTGTGACAGTAGGAGGGGAAAGAATGATAGATTTAATGTTGTTTATCAGGCTGTTGTGAAGTAAAGTTGCTACGTATTAGTTTGGAAATAGCTTGTCAGTGGCTATGTTTCTCACTGTTTGCTAGAATTGTTTAGATTTAATAATGTGCATTTCCTGGATATTTGTGACATAGTTTGATTTGAAGATACTAGTTTTAATTCTTACATCTCTAAATGCCTTCTGGAGTTTATAAAAGTTTATTATCATTGGTAGGATCTGCTTTTCAATGTGTCTTTATATTGTTTCCAACTTTATATATTTTTCAAGTCAGTAGTAAACCATTCGGTGACCTTACACTGGAGTCTCATATTTTAAGGGGAAATAGCTTATCATAAATAAGTAACAAAAGATTAAAAAAAGGTGGATAATGCAGATGCAGGGTCTGTACAACTGTAGAATGAACTCCAGTATATTGTATGTGGATCTGTATATTATGTAGGCAAAAAGTTATGTGGCACAGTGGTTAAGGTGTTTGCCTCACATGCATAAGGTGCAAGGTTTGATTTTTACCTCTATTAAGAGCTCACTGATTAAAGAGATCTAACTTGGACTGTGCAGCGGTAGCATTATTGTCTCACAACAAGAGGTTCTCTGGTTCGATTCTTGCCTGGTTCTGTGCCGAGTCTGCACGTCCACCCTGTGTTCATGTGGGTTTCCTCTGGGTGCTCTAGTTTCCTCCCACATCACAAAAACATGTGTCTGGAGTGTTTCTCACTGGGCCTCTGCTGAAAATTGGCTTAGTTCCAAATCAGGCTTTCCTGGTAAAGAAATGTTAAATAAATAAATCTGTACAGAAAATAATGTTGTATGAGTCAGCAATATTCCTGGTGAGTAGATTTCCAGAAGTAATTTTTAACTGTATGTGATCAGTAAGTAGTGATATAACAGTATGGTGCATATGTTTGTTAGAAGGAGATCTAAAAGGGAGGAATGTTTGGTGACTATGTTGGGTCTAGTCCCTTCTGTAACTAACTGAGTAAGGTAGTAAATGGAGGTAAGCCTACAGAGGTATTTTTCTGCTGTTATTTAAGATCACAGAATAACAACTTTGTGTGTTTCACATTTTCGGTAAGGTGTTCATGGCTGACATTAAAGTTATCGCTACAGGAAGATGATAGTATGATAACTGCTATAAATATTTTAGTGTGAGTTCCTAGGAGTATCTGTAGTAATAACCAGTCAGGGTCTTTGTCAGAGGTAGTGATGGACACAGAAATGAGTTTTGGACTTAGCATCTGCTCCTCCACTTTGCATACTGCCTGCTCTGTTGTTTTTGACTAGGATGAATTTTTTGTTGAAAGGTGGAGGGGGTCTGACTTCACCACACCAACAGAAGTAGGGTCAGAATGGTATACTCCTGAGATGTAATAACAATTGCTGTTGTTGTTGGTAACTTTAACCCTCAGAAAGAGAGTTGTGACATTAAACAAAAACAGCCTTTCTGCCGTAGTCAAATCTGACACACATTATTGCTGTGGCAGATTATTATATACACTGTTAATATGTGTATATAATCTCAAAACAGAGTATGTGTACTGTATAGGAAACAGTTTAAGTAGCTCTCCTAAAAAAGTAACATAAAACTTTGCGGTTCCTCATACTACTTGCTTGAAAGGCCATGCTTTAATATTGGAGTAAGCTGGTCTTTTTTTGCATGCAGTATGTTCTTTCTTTGTTTTAACAGATTTTCGAATGTAATTTAAACCAGAACTTGATATGCTGTCTGCATTATTTCATATTAAAGCAAATGTCAGTGGACAAAAGGAAGTTGTGCCTGACTTAAACTGTAAATAGAATAAAACCTGTAAGGCCTTATGTTTTGTGAAAATTAATGGAGGGCTAGCTCATCACTAGCTCATCAGGTGATGGTGGTCATGACAAACCTCATTGCGTCCCTTTTACCTCTGGCCTTGTAAAATACATATATTCACATTTGCATTTTACTGAAAGGCAAGGCAAGCTTTGTGTTCATTCACTGAAATGCAGCTTAATGGGTAAATAGAGAAATGTCTCCTGAGTCCTAAATGAATTCAGTACCGTATTGTCCAGCAGCAATCCTTTTAGCTTCTTAAACATGAGTCTGAAAATTAAGTGGAGTACAGCTACATGAGATGGTTTGTGACACCATGCATTCTATGGCTTTATTTGTGCTGCAAAGATCTGACTGAGATTTGTGCAGAAATGCCTGAGCATTGATTTGTCACCTTCAGTTTTTTGTGAGGCAATGAAAGTCTGGCTTACTGTATTTCTTTGCTATATAAAGCTTCCTACTTCCATTCATTTATTAGTAGGAAGTAAAGCATGTTTCCCACGTTTTCCTTTGTATGGAGCTGAATCATTCCCCATTTGAATAATTGTGCTTGTATGCACTAGGGTTTTGGATTTTTGCTTGTATTTTTATGGAAGAATAACTCCCTTGTAGGAGGAAATGCAACAGGTCAGGATCTTTCTTAGAAAGGATGCTCTGCAGCCTATGAAAGTGCAAATGCAATAAAGAGCCATTGCTGAAATTTCCTGAAGGCTAATGCTGTAATGTGTTAGTAATTCTTTGTCTGCTCCTGTTTTTGCAGATTCTGAAGGAACAGTGAAGCTGTTTTGCTGAGATACCATTCTCAGCCTGTCATTGGGAGTGATAACCTACGTGGCTGAGCTTTTCAGTTTAGAGCAGCTCTCCTGAAACTATTAGCTTACATCTGCTTTCTCCTAAATGGATTGGACTAGAGTTGTGTTAATACGGACAGTAACTTCATCCACCTCTGAGATTTATTGACTCCTTCCAAGACTGAATAACAACTGTCAGCTATAGTAGGACAGCTGCACATCTGACGATAGTTGCTGAACTAATGTTGCTGTTACCGCTTTCTTCTTAGGATTATAGCTGATGGTTTTGTGTTTCCCTTTTCCCCCAACAAACTCAGAACTGGCCAGAAACAGCAGGGGGACCTGGCTTGCCACATTTACAGCTTGGTACTGCTATTTCTATTTTTTCAGAACAACTGCATGACTTTCCAAAGCTCCTTAAGTCAGTTTAAGAAGTGTATTTTTAATGAATTATTTTTTTATTTCTTGTTGATGCATGTTATATGGAAATACAATTGCACATTTTTCTTTTAGTCACATAGGTGAGCACCATGCTGCTTTTTGCATGGATTTATTTATGCATCGACTAATATTTTTTTCTCAAATTATAAAGCATGTTGCTAGTTACTGTACAAAGCTTATGGCAGTCACCCTGATATAGTGCTGGTGTCATGGACACTAGGTGGCTGACCTTTCATTTTATCGATATGCAAGGCAGATGACATTTCAGGGTTTAAGGCTTAAATCAGATGATTAGCAAAGTTATCTTAACTTCTTTAGTTGATAAATGATATTTTACTAAACAGATGCCAAGTTTTCTAAACCGACATACATTATGTCACTGACTTTCTTTAGTGTGAAACAATGCAGTTACATCTCGGTTATTTTAGTCTAAGTAACAAACTATGTAATGTTGTGCAACTTGTGAGGTGAATTTCCATCTTTTTCTGTTAGAGTGTATAGAAAGACAGAAAGGCACACAATCATGCTAATGTAGATAACTGGATTTTGTGATACCAATACTACCCTATTTTTCTGCTTGCAGTCATTTCACATTTCAATTCAAGCAATGCTCTGGTTCGTTAAGGTCCCGATTCTTTAGTACTAGTAGTACTTTCAGAATGCAGTACCCAGATGCTGTTATCTTATACAGGTCATTAGAAATCACTTCCTAATCCTAGCTTTAGGATAATGCTACAGCTAATTAGTCTGACATGGCAGCAGGCACATTTGTAATCCATCGATCAGAATGTGTACCTGTTTACTCCTGTAACAAAAGTGCCTGCCTCACAGTGTTTCTTGTATTCATTCATTTGCCTTCAGCTATATTTTTGATACAAATATGTGATTTTCTTGTTTAATATATGGATTTTTAATGTAGTGCCGTGTTGAGAGATGATTTTCTGGGTCAACAAGCTGCCATGCTTTTTGAGTAGTTTTTCCCTCATGCAGAAAATTGTTTTGGAGAACCAGCTGGATAATGTTTACCATTAATCTCTGTGCTGATCCTGCCTGTAGTTTCTGCCCACACACTGGATGGATGTGTAGTTAATCTTGTTTATATGTCATTAAACATTGTGCATGTCAGGGTAAGTGAGTGTGATATTTTTCCACTGATAATTTATTACATGAATGAAGTGACTCCCCAATTATTGCATGTAATTGTTAATCATAAAATATCATAATTAAAATGGTTTGATTTTTTTAAGATATCTGAGCTAATATCTTTGTATTAATGTACACATTTTTTTTTCAGGATATGATCCCACTGTGCTATTCCTTTTTCGAAAAGGGAAGCCTTGAAAATAGCTTACAGCCACAGAAGTCTGCATGACATAGGTTCTGCTCTGAAATTTTGACTTCCTGAAAGTCAACATGCTGAAAGAAAAAAAGAAAGAAAAAGAAAGAAAATGCACAAAATCTCCAAAAAAGCAAAAAAAATAAATAAATAAATAAAATAAAATAATTTTAGTTGTTTTATGCAGGGGAGCCAATGTGGGGGTCAAGCCCCCCACACCTGGAACTTATATATTACAACTCCATGGTCACACCAACTTAAAGAAGAGAGAAATCCTCCAAAACAAGTGAATCATTGCTGGCACACACTTAGAAACTGTACCAGCAATGATTTCATATGGAGAAGAGCATTAAGCATTATGCCATTCACCCCCCCCCCCCGAGTGCTCCTAACACTCTAGCTATTTCATCTTGATTATGTGTAGGGGAGCCCATGATATAAAATAGGTAGTGGGTAGTTTATAGAAGAAATCTCGAAAGAAGACTATGTGGAAGTTAAAGAAACATAATTTACAGTAAGAAGAATACATATCAAAATTCTTACTGTAGAAGGCCCATAGGTCCTCAGCACCATACAAATGTTGCAGCGTCCTTCCATGCTGTTGCCCTGCCCATTTTCCCCAGCATTTCCTTGCTCTGTTACAAGCAGCAGAAGAACTTATTTGATTACTTGTGCTGCTCTTCTGCACAAAACAATACATTCCAAGGCCCTGACATATGTGTTGAAAGCAGCATGTTTTCATAAATCTAAACTGAAACTCCCCCTTTCAGCTTTCACCACCTCCTTTTCCTCTGTAGCCTCACACATCTCACTTGTTTCCTAAACAGTGTAGTATTTTTGTCTGTCTTCTCCACATCCCTAGTTTTTAAAAGTATGTTCTCTTACCACACCTACTCTTTCCCCCTCATCATTTTAGTAACCTTATATTACATGCTTTCTGCCTGCCTAAGTTCACTTTACCTTTATGGCCTCCAAAGCTGTACACAGCATTCTTAGATATTGCCTTACTAGTGTCCCATACAACAGAAAAACGACCCCCTATCCTTGGAATCCACTCTCTATGCCATGCTCCAAACAAACCTATTGGCCTTCACTACTGTCCATTCATGCTGACTGACATATTTCAAATTAGAAGAGATTACAATACCAGCCAAGACTGTATATTTGAACCCACAACCAAGTACATGACTGTACCATTTTTTTGCTAATCAAACCCGGGTCCACTGGGCCATAGTTAGGGCTTTATCCCTCTATGCCATTGGAGTGGTCAATTTTTATATTATTAGTATATGAAATGACACATATAGGTGCAAATCAGCAATGCAGGTCAGTTAAGCCTGTAATGTAGTAGACGCAGACAAAACAATTGTGTGTCACGTCAATATAAGAATACAGTTAGGACAGGAAAATTAGTGTGCACAACATGTTTTTGTAAAGTCTTTGACTCATATCTTGACTTGAAAAAGGAACTTTCAACCGGTTCACTTTACGGATCTGAATGTGATAAACATATATTCAATCCTGAAAGGCTGAATGCAGTTGAATTCCCAGAGAACGGAGAAATATGGTTAAGTATTGTGGGTGCTGAGCACCTGACAGCCATGGTATCCATTCTTTAATAAATTTGCCAGATTTCCAGAATGTTCTTCCTTGGATACTGCAGTGGATATGTAGCAATGTAACATTCATAGGAATTATAAATCTTGTTGAGTTCCCACATTTAGTGACTTAAAGTTGTCCTGGGCCAAGTGCAACTGAGAAGATTTATGCTTGTTGATTACGAGATACAAGTGTAAGATACCAAGTTTAGTAAAATTATCAGTGCCACTCCATTGTTATTTTTTTACCTCTGACCTGAGAAATATTGCAGTTTATTGTGTAATAATTATGATGAGTAATTTAAGGTGTTCTTACTCAGTTGTACTGCTGCAGTGTTGTATCTTTTCCCCTGCTTCATCACCAATATACTTATTTTTCTATGTTCATAGATAAGTACTAGGTTAGCTGCTCGTAAGGGCCATTTTAAGCCTAGCCACTTTCTCTTTTGGTTCCTGAATGAACCTGTCGTATTTGGTGTTAGACTGGCCTTACCCATTCCATGGTCTGTAATTATATATTACTGCTTGTAAGAATAACTAAGATCATACCACAGAAAATGTGATGGGAACCATGAGTGGGAAAAATCATTGAAGAGCTGCCTCTGTCCATTAGTAGTACAGAGGGCAGTCCTGGGGTGAATTTCCTATTACCAGTCCATAGATCCAAGTTGCACTTGAATATGGGCAGGGGTGACCTTTTGTTTCATGTGGATGGGGAGTCTGTTCTAGAGCAGTTGTATCCCCTGCGAGATATACCTGTCCCTCCAAAACGTTCTGTTGATGTTGCGAAAGAGGTTTCATCAAATAATCAGTTTTCTCCTACAGAGCTAGAAATACTTCTGATTATCAGTGATATAGAATATATTCTGCAAATGTTTGCATAGATAATTAACTTTCGTAAACGATAATCATCATATTCCTGTTTAAGAGGTTACATTTTGTTTATTGCATAGTGTTACGTTCATTTTCTTAAAGGAGTATGTTATGATTACTCAAGAACATACTTTAAAAGATCAAGACAGCATATTAAAGTTGTTTTCAAAAAGTTTATTTTTAAGAGCATTCATCTTCATGCATGTAGAAACTCTTGTTGAAAAGGAATTTTTTTTTAATAGTGGTATTAAACAATTAAAAACTGTCTCAAAACACAGACGTCTAATTGCAATACATCCTTTTGTCCTGCTGTAATTATAACTTGCATGCAGCCAATATTACATCATTGTTTAGGTATGCACTAATTAGGTTACTTGTAGTGTACAAGCAATTATAAATTAATTAGGTAATTTACAACCCATTAAATTAATGACTTACAAGGACTAGCAACCATGTGACAGGGAAACAAGAATGCACCTGACAGTTGCATAAAATTGCATGCATGTGTTTGCATATTTTTGTAGTCTCAAGTGGGCAAAAGAAAAGGACCTCCTCTCAACATTCTCTCTAGCTGACTCATGCTTTGTTTTACTACTCATGATAACATGACTGTATGCATATAGACCTGAAGTCTACTGAGACTGTCTGTACATAGACAAAAAAAAAAAAAACACTCCTTGTCTTTTTCTAATGACTGTCTGAGGCCAAGACAGCAAAATTCATTCACCTGTTGATGGAATTTGATTTTCCATTGGACATTTGGATGCCTGGCATCACTCGAGAAAAGACAAAGACCAGTTGTTGTTTTGGCTTTTCTCGGTTAGGGGTCGCCACAGCGGAACTTCAGTCTGCTAATGATTGGCAGTCGATTTTTACAGTGCCGAGGTGCCAGCCCAACACCCAACCTTCAACGAAGGCAAGCCCATTCATGCATGTCTTTTGAACACCCCTCGACTGCGGGGAGGACATGCAGACTCCACACAGAAGGCGCTCCAGCCTTGAATCGAACGGGAGAACCTCTTGCTGTGAGGCGACAACACTACCACTTCACCAGACCAGTACTGTGTGTAATTAGTTTTGCTTTTACAGATGTAAGCATTGGTTTTAAAGCCATTTTGAGAAGCTGTTTTTCTTTTCTAAGGTGAGATAAATTCCGAGTTTGGAAGTAAAGCTCATCGGGTTTCTGTGCTGTCACATTATCATGACATACAAATATTGTTGGGCGGCACAGTGGTGCAGCGGTTAACGTTGTCATCTCACAGCAAGAGGTTCTCTGGTTCGATTCTCGGCTGGGGTGCCTTCTGTGTGGAGTTTGCATGTTCTCCCTGTGTTCGCGTGGGTTTCCTCCGGGTACTCCGGTTTCCTCCCACATTCCAAAGACATGCATCTGGAGCATTTCTCCCCGGGCCTCCGCTGAAAACAGGCTCTGTGGAACCTAGTCGGACTTTCCCGATCAACAAATGATAAATAAATAAATAATAAAAAAAAATTGTTTCTATGTGTGTGTTTATGCCTGCACTGGTGGTATATATGGATAAAGCTCTGACTACAGCCCAGGTGACCTAAAATCAATTAGCAGCTCAGGCAGGCTGATAGGATGGGTGTGCCCATCTTGGGGGGGGTATCTGTGGTTCCCAGCCAGCTCACATTACTGCTCTAATTACAGAGTTTTGACTAGAGAGTGGAGGCTTTTCGTGACATGGAGAGGTAGTGTAGGAAGCATGTGGATGTGGGTGTGGCCACTCAAGCTGGTTATGGTAATCCTTGCTGGTGTGTATGGGAAAGCATGTATATGTGGACGGAGGGGATTTTGCAGTCCTTACAGCAGTGCAAGTGCACACAGAACCAGCAGGAGGTGGTGTTAGCCTGTGGAAAAAAATGCCCTGTTGTCAGGATGCTGGTGAGGGCACAGCTGCCCTGATGTCTGCCTGTATGACAGCTGTCATGAAGTACTGTCACATCTGGTGTACTTTAATTTCAACTCATGTTTATCAGTCTTGAGACCAGTTGAAAATCACCTGTGTCACTGATGGTGGATAGCCTTTGGAAGAAGGCACTTTCCTTTTGAAATCCTGCATATTGTCATATTAGTCTGAGTGAGCTGACTGGGAAAGCATACTGTAAAGGACTTCCTTTTTATGCTTGCTGGGAACCACATCACACATATGTGACCCAATATATCAAACTGATTATTTAGGTTGGTAAAAAATGAGTGATTGTATTACAGTCAGTACAAGTATATCCTGAACTGTCCACGTAAGATGATACAGCTCTACTGCCCATTACATGTACAGTCTCTATGGCGAAGGTATTTCCCCAGTTCCTTGCAAAGAATGTTCAGTCTTTTCCTCCCTACACCACATGATATAGGATGGCTGTAGTATGAAAAAGGAGAGAGTGGTTGGGATTTTTGTAACACAAGAAGGTATCAATATAGAAGGAAATTGAATGGATTTAAAGTATGGATGCTAGACGTGCTAATGATTAATAACTTGTCTGGATTCTGGTTTGCTTTTCTACCAGTACCATGGATTTACCCACAGTAAAGGGTCATTGTCAATCACTTTAGCTGTTTTTGTTTTTTTGTACAAAATCTTACAAAAGTCTCATATGTGTTTTCTGTGTTTTTTACCTCACCATAGCCTGCCCCATTCCCCGTAAGCCAGTATTCTTTTGTAACATTCCCTTTTCAGTAGTAGAAATATTGCAGTACCCAGTTTATCTGTTTGTCTTCTACAATTGCTGCTCTTACATATCAGTATATTGTTTTTAAAAATGTAGTAAAGTAAGAAAGCATTAGTATGCAAGTTTTAACAACTGTAAAATGGTTATAAATGCAACATGTACTTGTACTGTTTTATGTTATTATGAGAAAACATCTTTACTGTACTAACGGACTTCATGAAAAGTTTCCAATGAATGCATTACAGTCTAAACCAGTGATACACAGGAAATGAGAAACTAATTTCAGCATTTACAGGTTCAGACTTTTGTCTATTGGTCTTTCGTTATGATAACCAAGAATAAACTGCACATATTAGATGCAAAGTGCCTGTACAGTTTGTATGATCCTCCACACTAAGGCTACATGGAAGGACAATGATATATTGGTCAAGCAGCAAGCAGGTCAATCTCCAAAGTCTAGCCAACTATGAGAGATCTCTAGTGGTGGTGCAGACAACTAACACACTATTTGCTCTGTACTAACAATTACTAATTGCTTCCTCCAGGTATGGTATTTCTTATTCTTAACCACACAATTCTTATGGTATCTATACATAAGAATCTGTTATTTCCTACGTTTGCTCTGTAAGTTTTAGTTCTGGATTTTTTTGTGTAATACTACTGCTTATTGCCTGCAACTGTCTTTATACTGCTATGCGACATTATTTACACTATTCTTATGCTATGCTTTGTATATTTTACTGCCTGTCATGATTTGCCACATGGCACACTAACTTGGTTAACAACCCACTAACCGACCAAACAGACAAACAATAAATAAATGCATAAGTAAATAAGCTCAGAGTTTTAGCTGTAGTTAGATTCTACTTAACAATTGTTAAAATTATTAACATGGGATTTGAAAAAGACCTAGATGAAAGAATAAAAATACCTACTCAGTTACATACTACACACACACACACACACACACACACACACACACACACACACACACACACACACACACACACACACACACACACATACATATATGTACTGTTAGAAAAATATGTGTGTATGCTTAATGCTAATTAATATTCAGAAGAATTAACACGTTTTTCATTCTATTTTACATGCACTGTGTTATATATAAATTGAGTTTCATATGAGACTGAAAAGATGCTTTTTGAAAACTGCAGTATGCTTTCTGAAACTTGCAAGATACCCTCTGACCTAATAACTGCTAGCACAGCAATATTCATGTTTATGCCTTTTGGAAATGTACTTGAGAAGCAGGTGCTTATCTGCTAGGTCAGGAATGAATGAATGAACAATACTATATTCTGTAAATGTAATGATTTCAAATAACCAACTCTGTTCGAACTATGGGAACATGTGCAGCTGCAGTAACTTAGAGATAAAGTAGACAAAGGATTATTAGAAAAATGAACTGTTAGCATTGTGCCTGAATTAGCCATAGTACCTTGAATGGTAACATAACATGTATCTAACTGGTAGTAATCAAGGCCATGTTGTTTTCCTCAGGAAGTTTCACATAAAAATTGTTAAATCAGCAGAAATTCATGGGAATGATGGTCAGCAGGTGATGATGAAAAAGGTGGTAATCTGTTACGTCAGCTTGGTAGGCTATGTCTAGTTAGTGAATGTATAAAAATGAAAGTATTTCCTGTTTCTAGTTAGACAAACTCTGTAATAGCACTTTTTTGTCTCCTTGCTGCAAGATTAAAGTGCCTTAACCTGAACCTACCATGTTTTGATCATTTTTAAAGTATATTTTTCTTCTGACAGTTTGGTCCTTTGGACCGGAAAGTACCTCTCGCTCTAGGCCTAGGTCAGAATTGGGCCCAGTGGCATGCATCCGTACGGAGAAGAGGCCAAATCAGCTCTTCTGTTTTGAAAGACCTCCGACTGAATTGTCGTTCGAAAGAAGCCAGCCACTGTTTCTGATCTGGGATTGGAGGACGAGTCAGCGATCCGGTGGATCAACTCATGGAGGGTCAGGTAAGGAGGAATTACCTTATTTCTGTTTTAAGATCAGGGACTAGTTACAGAACTGTTTTTGTCAGGAAGATTTGCATGTGCAGATCAGGGACAAAAAGGGGTTACTGTTTTGTCATAGATCAGGGAAACAGAATAGGTAGGCAGTTATTCTAGATAAACTGTGAAAAGGTATAGGTTTGTGGTACCACGTGATAAGAAGGGTTACATAACAACTTACAGCTTAGCTAAGGCAACAATGGGAAATCAGTGTACAAAAAGTTCCCGAGACCCACCCCTAACTGAAGACGCAAAATATATGCAATTACAGCGTATCGACAATGTTAAGTACTATTCAAAATGGGTTGATAAGTATAAATTTGATGGCAATTTAGATAAACTCGCACTTATTAAACTCGTCAGGCAACTAAAAACGGACGCAAAAGGTCAATTAAAAAAGCAACGATGATTAGGAGTCCCTCAGGCACATAGGTGGCTTGAGGAAGCAAATCGCAGGGAACAAAAGATAAAAAATTCGAAAACAATGTTCTTAGACAAAGAAGATAATAACTTGGTAATAGCAACGGCCCCTCGTTCGCCCCCTCCGCTTCCCTTACCCAAATATTAAGCGAGTGGACGAGCTGATCCACCTCCGCTATACCCAGCTGTTTCCACAGCATCAAAACCACTTGTCAGGGATCCAATTGAGACAAGGTCTCGAACACGCAACTTGATAAGGGAGATTGAACTATGTGAAATAAATAGGAATTCACATGCTATGAGTGAGGAAGAAATATGCCCACTCATAGAAGTACCGAATCCTCAGGCAGGACAGGCAGGACAGGATCCGACTCTTTTAGTTTATAGACCGTGGACACCGGAAGATATCCGGAAAGCCACAGAGGGAATTCCCCATCCGAAAGTGAATTTTCAAAAATTTTTAGAAGACTTACAGGGTATGAGATTAAGTTACCATTTAAATGGAGAAGAAGTAGAAAAAGTAGTTAGACAAATCGTAGGTCCAGATTGGCACATGATTAGTGGCAACTGGAATCCTCGTGATGCACAGCTTAGACCACTCCCACATACTGATGCAGAATTGGATGGCAGAGTGAAAGGTCTGACAGACCGAATCTCTGAAAAGTGGAAGCCTAGGGCTGATTGGACTTGCATTAATCAGTGCATTCAACAAGAAGGTGAAACAGTTGATAGATATTATGCTAGATTATTAGAGTGTTTTAATAACCACTGCAGAATGCAGATACCAGAAAATCAGACACAAGATTCCCCTTATGAGCAACAGTTAAAGAATGCATTCTTGAAGGGTAGTATAACTCCCATTAGCAGCTTTATTACAAAGCACATGGTAGATCATCGTACGAGTAGATTGCAGCCGTTACTCGAGTATGCTAGACATGCAGAGAGACATTTTAATAGTAAAAAGGAAAAGAAAACTCAAGTATTTTCAGCAGAAGATGGGTCAGAAGTATTTGTAGTACAAACTGGGAGAAAGGGTAAGAAAAATACCCAGGGAAATAAACAATCTGACAAGCGATCAGAAGATTTTGAAGAAAGGAAGAAAATAGGTGAATGTTTTAAATGTGGGAAAAAAGGACATTTAGCAAGGGATTGCAGACTAAATAAGAAGGCGACTACAGAAAGTAAAGAGGATGAGGAATGACTATATGACAGTCAGGAATCACTAAATAGAAATGAACAGGAAAAGACAAATACAAATGTGATAGCAAGGGTAGAGGATGTGACAGAAGGGGTAGAGGATGTACATGAATTTGTAAACATTGAAGAAAATGAAATTTTGGACTTAGCCTTATTGAGCCTAGAGCTTTACTTAGCAGACATGAAACCGGAAGTGACGCTTCTGGTAGAGGGGAGGGAAGTCAAATTTTTGTGCGACTCAGGGGCTTCACGGACCCTGATGCACCCTTCCAAACTGCCGGAAGATTCAGAATCACCAGATTATATACTAGTGAAAGCAGCTAATGGACAGCTGTATCGGGAGCCACTCTCCCATGACATAGCGATAACAGACCCCGTTTCAGGAATGACCCAGAAAAGTAAAATTGTAGTTTCTGCAAAATGCCCAGTAAACCTTTTGGGTAGAGACTTAATGCAGATATTTGGCATAGCCATAGTTCCGACCATGCAGGGTATGGAGGCACAGCGACAAATGGATAATTTTGTAGTGCGACCGGAGGGTGAGACATATTATTGGTACAGCCAGGACTTGGTTACGACTGGTCCAGGGGCAGTAACCGAAGAACTGATGAATGTAGCCATCAGTAAGTCCCCCTCCCTCGACATTGACAAACAGCATTTGTTGCATTGCACTCTATATTACTGTAATAGACCAGGACCTGATAAAGAATATGAGCAGGAATTGTTTCAGAACCATGCAAACAGACTAGTATTACGAAACTTGTACTGGGATGCAGAAGGAAACAGTGTAGTAAGCTGTTCATTGCCCCAGGAATTTTTAGTACTTTACAAGTCTAATCAATTGCCACATGTTAGCTTAACTAAGAATAGAAATTTGAAATGGGCAGACTTAGGAGAAAAACTCACAAGGTGGGAAAAGCAGACAGAATTATAACTCTCCGAACAAGGAGTACAGAAACAGAAATTGAATTGGATAACACAGACACACCCAGCTGTACACTCACAGGCTAGTGAGAATAGCTGAGTATTACTCTTGTTGGAGGAAGAAGAAAAAGCCTTGCAAAACATACCAGAGACTCTCTGGTCAACAGGGAAATCAGATGTAGGACTTATACAAACAGCAGGACCAGTTACTATTACGCGAAAGTCAGCATTTAGACCTCAGAAAAGACAGTATCCCTTGAGAAAGGATGCAGAGATAGGGATTAAACCTATAATAGCAGCCTTACTTAAGGAAGGAGTCTTAATAGAATCTCCTGATTCACCATGTAATACACCCTTATTTCCTGTCAGGAAAGCAAACGGGGAGTGGCGTATGGTCCAAGATTTACAAGCTGTAAATAGTGCAGTTATACCTAGGGCACCAACGGTGCCAGATCCGCACACCTTACTGAATGATTTAAAACCTCAGTAAAAGTATTTTTCTGTGGTAGATATTAGTAATGCATTTTTCTCAATACCGATACACCCTGACAGCCAACATTGGCTGCATTTATGTTTCAGGGGAAGCGATATACATATACGAGATTACCACAGGGATATTTTGAAAGTCCAACAATATTTGCACAAGAAATGTCAAGCAACCTGGCGGGATTTATCCCACCAAAAGGAAGTCAGATTTTACTTTATGTAGACGACATTCTGCTG
This sequence comes from Protopterus annectens, assembly GCF_019279795.1. NCBI lineage: Eukaryota > Metazoa > Chordata > Ceratodontiformes > Protopteridae > Protopterus > Protopterus annectens. Next base: position 317,825,392 of record NC_056730.1, on the reverse strand, counting down.
GCGGCCCCCACCCAGCAAGAATGTAAAGAGGACACCATAGCATTGTTACAGTTTCTAGCTACTCAAGGACACAAAGTAAACAAAAACAAACTACAACTTTGGAGAAGACAAGTTAAGTACTTAGGATATGTAATATCCAAAGAAGGTAGAATACTAGATGAAGATAGAAAAACAGCAATATTACAAGCACCTAGACCAACTACCAAGAAGGAAATGATGTCCTTCCTGGGAACTACTAACTTTTGTCGGAGTTAGATACCGAACTAGTTAATTTAATATTCAAAAAGCCGATGGCGGCACAGGAATTATTACAGTGGACACCAGAAGCAAAAGCAGCTTTCTGTAAAATTGAAACAACTGATAGCATCATCCTTAGTTTTAGGATTACCAAACTATCATAAGCAATTTTTCCAAACTGTAGACTGTAAGCAGGGATATATGACATCAGTATTGACACAGCAGCATGGGGAGAAGCAGCGCCCCATAGCTTACTATTCATCACAGTTAGACCCGGTGGTGCGGTCCCTGCCCCACTGTGTACAAGCAGTAGTTGCAGCTGCAATGGCAGTGCAGGCTTCAGCCTCAGTAGTGTTATTCCACCCTCTCACATTGAGAGTGCCTCATGCAGTCGCAATTATTTTACTGCAAGAAAAAGTAGCATATCTTTTTCCTGCTAGACATCTTTCCTGTATGACTATACTGTTGAGCCAACCTCATATGACAATTTAACGATGCACAACTTTGAATCCGTCAACCTTGCTTCCAACCCCTGCAGATGACAAACCACACTGCTGCCTGCAGGAGATTGAGCAAAAAACATTACCTAGACAAGACCTTACAGATGTTCTCTTGGATGATGCCGAGGTGACATACTATGTGGATGGCTCGTGCAGGAGGGGTCCTACAGGACAGATCCTAGTGAGGTATGCAGTCATTTCTGATATTGAAACTTTAGAAGCAAAATCTTTACCACACAATTTATCTGCACAAGCAGCAGAATTGATAGCCTTGACAAGGGCATGTACCTTAGCGAAAGGTAAAAAAGTGAATATTTATACTGACAGTCAGTATGCTTTTTCTACTGTACATGTTTTTGCACAGCAGTGGAAAAACAGAGGAATGATAACATCTACTGGTAAACCAATTAATCATGCGCAATTCATTTTAGATTTATTAGACTCTATTCAGTTACCTCAAAAAGTAGCTATTTGCAAATGCGTAGCTCATACTAAGCAACAGGATAGGATTTCAAAAGGTAATGCACGGGCTGATACAGCTGCGAAGCAGGCAGCTTCAGCCTTAGAAGCCTTTCTTTTGAGTGAGGAATTACAACCCTCTGAGATTTTAGATTTAGAAATGTTAAAAACAATGCAGACACTTACTACAAATGTAGAAAAACAGAAGTGGATAAAACGAGGAGCAATCCTTGAAAAGGGACTGTACATCTCCAAGGAAAAGAAGCCGATTTTGCTGTCTAACTTGTTTAGATATGCAGCTTTGTTGAGCCATGGGCAGAGCCATGTCTCAACAGGGGGATGGTACAATTAGTGAATTGAGTGTTTACAACCTTTGGATTTACAAATTACACAAAAAAATTTTGTGCAGCATGCCATGTTTGTAACAAGCATCATGCACAAGGGGCATTGAAGCCTAAGCAAGGGAGTTTCCCTACACCACCGTATCCATTTCATACTATTTGTATGGATTTCATAGAACTGAATAAATGTGAAAATAAAAAATATTGCCTTATCATTGTAGATATGTTTTCCAAATGGGTGGAAGCTTTTCCGACTAAAAATCCAGATGCAGCTACTGTTGCGAAGGTCCTTGTTAAAGAAATTATACCCAGATTTGGTATACCGGAAAAGATTTATAGTGATAACAGTACACATTTCGTGAACCAAACAGTACGGCAACTTAGTCGTTATTTTGGAATATCATTAAAAAATCACTGTGCTTATCACCCCCAATCTGCAGGGCTAGTAGAGAGGCATAATGGGGTACTGAAGAATAAACTTAGGAAGCTAATGACAGAAACACAAAAGAACTGGGTGCACTGTTTGCCTTTAACACTGTTGAGCATGAGAACTGTTCCAAATGCAAAGGGATTGACCCCTTTTGAGACTTTGTTTGGGAGGGCATATTATAAACCTCAGTGGAAACCTCTCATGTCTGCAGAGCAAGAGGCTGACAGTTCACCTGCAGGGTATATGAGACGATTTTTGAATAACAAACTTTTGCAGTTAAATTCTGTTTCAGATAAAGAGCAACCGAAATCGGAAGCACCAGTAATCCCAGGCACCTGGGTCTGGGTGAAGATTGTGAAGTGAAAGAACTGGAGTTCTCCGAAGTGGGAAGGACCATACCAGGTACTACTGTCGACACCCACTGCAGTCAAGATTGCGGAGCGAGCTTCCTGGATTCATTTGATACACTGTAAACTGGTTAAGAACTTTGAATTGGACAAAAACTTTGTTACTGTTGTACAACGAGAACATAATGACCAGGTACAGAGTGAATAGAGACATTGAGCAACCTCAGAAAACTTGCATGATCATTCTAATACCTATGCTAATCGCACTGTTCTTTTTGTTGTGGCCACTTCTTTTTCCTGCCATGAAAGTTGAACTGATTAAACGTAATGAACAAAACATAGACTGGCATCCGGACTTCAACACTTATCAGGCAATTACACGTGTGTATGCTGAGACTTTTAATGTTTCGAACTGCTGGGTCTGCACGGCCATACCAACAGCATACGGGGGTTTACTGATGACTGCTATCCCCCTAGGGATCAATGAGACCTGGGAAAATCTGTTTTTTGACACAGTTGCGATTAAAGCACATAATAAGGTAGCACTGTATTTGCCTGTAACACAAAAAGGAATTGTATGTTTTTACAAAAATGATACCATCCAAGTGGGATGGAGTAAGTGTAATGTCACAGTACAGTATAAATGTTATAGAAAACCTAATGATTTAGGTGGATCTTGTAGTACAGATTATGACTCATTTCTGAAATCTATGCATAAGACTCTTGATCAGGTACAACGTAATCCTGTACTTTTCAAACAGTTATCTGTAATAGATAGGAAAATGTTTCATGCAGGGCAGTCATTTCATAACAAAGTAACAACTAAAGTAGAGGACTGTTATTTTGTGTGTGGTAAAAAAGCATATAAATGGTTACCTGAGAATTGGTCTGGCAGTTGTTTTTTGAGATACCTGGTTCCGGCCATCCGATGCACTGCAGTATTGCCTCAGGGAAGTATTCGAAATACCCAAGATGTAACCAAAAAGACTGTCAAGAAACCTGAGAATCCAGTGGGACAGATCGAAGCAGGCTGGAAAGACCATCGTGATGTGGGAACCAAACTTGCGCACATGGACTTGAGTGATGCTGTCATATCCTGGGCAGGTATATTACCTGCATATGGTGCAGTTAAATCAATATGGGAGCTGCGAAAACTGTCAAAACTTCTCAAAGTAATGAGTAATGCGACTTTTTCTGCTCTTGAACTGATAACTGATGAACTGAATGCCATGAGAACTGTAGTACTTCAAAACTGAATGGCTCTTGACTTCACCCTAGCGGTGAGGGGTGGGACGTGCGCTTTAATCAAAGAAGAATGCTGTGCGTTTATTCCTGATCATCAGCATGAAATTAACGATCATCTCGAGGTAATTCAGCAAGTGTCGGCCATGACCAAACCAGGCCAAAACCCTCTGACAGATTTTTTCCAGAATGCATTTGGGGGGGTGGGGTTCCATCCTAATGAACATATTGATTGCCATTGGGGTGGGATTACTCCTAATAGGAGTTTGTGTTTGTTGTGGAATCCCCTGTATGAAGAAATTAATCAAAGAATTCATAGATATATCAGTGACTGAGACTATGTGTCAAAGTACTGAGTTTGACAAACTGCTAGAATGCGAAACACTTTCATAAAAGTTTAAACTGAATGACTTTCTTAACTGCAAATCCTGGTTGGAAGAGGTTAGGAAAAGAAGCAAACTGTTTATTCTTTTTTGAAAATAGAATTAAAAAGTATTAACAGGAGGGAAATGTTAGAAAAATATGTGTCTATGCTTAATGCTAATTAATAGTCAGAAGAATTAACACGTTTTTCATTCTGTTTTACATGCACTGTGTTATATATAAATTGAGTTTCATATGAGACTGAAAAGATGCTTTTTGAAAACTGCAGTATGCTTTCTGAAACTTGCAAGATGCCCTCTGACCTAGTAACTGCTAGCACAGCAATATTCATGTTTATGCCTTTTGGAAATGTACTTGAGAAGCAGGTGCTTATCTGCTAGGTCAGGAATGAATGAATGAACAATACTATATTCTGTAAATGTAATGATTTCAAATAACCAGCTCTGTTTGAACTATGGGAACATGTGCAGCTGCAGTAACTTAGAGATAAAGTAGACAAAGGATTATTAGAAAAATGAACTGTTAGCATTGTGCCTGAATTAGCCATAGTACCTTGAATGGTAACATAACATGTATCTAACTGGTAGTAATCAAGGCCATGTTGTTTTCCTCAGGAAGTTTCACATAAAAATTGTTAAATCAGCAGAAATTCATGGGAATGATGGTCAGCAGGTGATGATGAAAAAGGTGGTAATCTGTTACGTCAGCTTGGTAGGCTATGTCTAGTTAGTGAATGTATAAAAATGAAAGTATTTCCTGTTTCTAGTTAGACAAACTCTGTAATAGCACGTTTTTGTCTCCTTGCTGCAAGATTACAGTGCCTTAACCTGAACCTACCGTGTTTTGATCATTTTTAAAGTATATTTTTCTTCTGACAGTACATATATGTGAGTCTGGCTGACTAAGTTTGCAGACTACTGCAAGCTAGGAGCAAGCAGTCATTGAATCCCCAAGTGACTTAGCCATCCTGCAGAAGTTTTGTCTCAAATAATTGGTGCCAAAATCATGGACTGAAAATAAATGACAAAAACAGAATTGTATCCTTTGGGAAGTCATCTGTCCCGGGGGGGGGGGTCTATATCACTTTGTTGAATCCCACATCAGCAAATACCACTTTGTCAAATATCCATTTATCGAAGCTCCTAATCAGCGAACGGACTTTTCAGTGAATTTTTTCCTAGGGCAAAACAACAGTTGGCCACCATCTAGAATTTGCCCTTTTCCCCACTGTAAACTGATCTTGGAGTTGGTATATTTAGTTAGTGGGGGTGTGGGGGGTGTAGCCCCCCCACCTGGGTAAGTGTTAAGTTTTATGATTTTGTTCTTGGTCCCTAGGGTGACCTACTTTTGGTTTGCCCTAGAAAAACGTTTGCTGAAATGTTCATTCATTGATTAGGAGCTTCGATTAATAGGTGTTTCATGAAGAGGTATTTGCTGATGTGGGCTTCAACAAAGTGATATAGACCCATCCCAGGGAACTACCACATTGATAATTTGCCCTGAAGAGTTGACTCAGTTGTTTGGGATTTGGTAACTTATGTGAAGAGCGACCTAAATTTTGACCAACATGTGTCTGTTGTTGTAAGAAAGTCCTTCTGTATTGCGCATCTTATAAACAAATGGATCGTGTCTAAATCTAGGGTTGTTTTTGTTCCCTTTACTCAGCCCTCATTAGGCCAATCATTGAATATAATGCCCCCTTTGACATGTTTCTCTCCAGACACATGCAACAACTGAAACATCCACAAAGATACCTTGCTTAAACTATATATCCTACATGGACCAACTCAAAGCCCTGTCACTATACCCAGTATTCTATAGACTGCTAAGATGTGACCTGTTTCTGGCATACACGGCATCCTCCAACCCAGTACTGATTGATTTACTGCCCAGCAGCAAGTCAAATGACGTCACAAATACTTGGGCTAGTGATCTAATCCTCTTATGCAACATCAACAGAGTGGGTTTGAGTGACAGGTATATCTCGTAGAGGATACCGCTGCTGCCAAACAGACTCCCCTTCTACATAAAACAAAGTGCATCCCTTACTATTTTCAAGTGCAGCTTAGATCTATGGATGGGAAATAGAAAATTTACTCCAGGACTGCCCCCTGTACTACTAATGGACAGAGGCAACTCCTAACTATTTTATCCTGTGCATGGGTCCCCTCAAATTTTATGTGGTATGATGCTAGTTATTATCATTAGAGGTAATATATAATTACCGACCATGGGATGGGTAAGGCCAATTTATAACCAAATGAGACACGTTATTTTGAGCAGAAAAAGGCAAATTGGCTAGGCTTACCTGTGTGTGTATGTATATGTGAGCATAGTGTCTTTATGGCTAGCACAAATGCTTACAACTACTGAAGGCTGTTAATAAGTTAACAGAGTTGACAACCTAAACAAGATAAGATGGAAGGAAATATATTGGTTATTCTCTCTTTTGTTTGTAATAATAATTGCTTAAATCTTTGTATTGTTACCCTTCATATTTCTATCTCCTGCATGTAATTTTCCATAATGCACTTTCCTCACTCTTTTGTCCACATCTGTTCTTACTGTCATGATTTATTTTCACCTGTTAAAGCTATGTTCCTTGTATCATGTACAGGCAGTCCTTTTTTGTTACAGGTATGTATTTCCTGTATTTATCAATAGTGCACTTCACTCTGTTCTACACTAGCTTCTTCTGATTCACTCTGCTGGCAAATGCGCATTATTTTAAAACTTATCCATTATGACTACAACAATCACTAACTCACTGAGAAGATATTTACATTCTATACGCTAACAGATTTTTTAATCTACTTTTATCTCTTTTTATAATTTTGCATTATATGATTAACCTTCAGTTTTGTTTACCTTGCATTTTAATGCTCACAAACCTTAGTGCTTCTTTTGACTACATTTACTTTTTAGTATTCAAACTCTGCTCAAATTTAATCTAACTTTATTACTATTTATTATGTTTTAATGTTATATGCTTAGGTTTTATTTTACTCTTATTTATTAGCCAGGTTGCATTAATCAGCGCTTTGCATGTCATGTGCCTGAGTTGAAGCAGAATGGGGTCTTCAGAGCTGCCTGTATAATGGGTTATTAATCAAACAAACCAACAAGGAAAAGAAACAAGCTAACAAACAAACCAACAAACAGAATAAAAGAGAACAGAACACCTGTTATGAAATTATGTTGCTTCAAAATGTTCTTCATTGTACCTTAAGGTGAATAATCCCCTTTTAAAACTGCTACACCAGTCAGAGTGCAGCCATCATCCTTTCTTTCATTAGTATATGGCAGTGAAAAAGATGAACTTTGATGGTGGACTAACTGAGGTCGAGGTCAGAGAGATATCCAAAGCAAGACAGGCTTCTTAACAATCTGAGTGACTGGGGAAATCATAGAAAATTCTGTAGTGCAGTAAAAAAAAAATCTTCCTCTTGGTCTTTTAAGCTTCCTAAAAAACTATTGGACTGTTGGAAGATTTGAGAGTTTATTTGGTCATTAAGCAGCCAGATTATTAACTGGAGATAATCTTTCCAGATTACCTAACACTCAAACTGGAGTACTCTCTAAATTTTCAAGACCAGGCATGATAGAGCTACCAAGGGCAAAGGGTGGAAAGGGTAGGACTTGTCCCCTTTCAAAAGAACTCTACCCGAATGCAGAAAAGAATCAGTAGAAATGGTGGAAACGTCCTTCATAGATTATTGAGAATGCATCCAGGTCCCACCACTCCCCATCCTGTTGAAGAAAGCAAAGTTTAGGTAAGACTGGCTTCTCCCACACAACAAACAGGTCAACTTTCATAGTGGTCAAGCTAGGAAGACTGTGTGTGCATTCCACAGCGCTAACATTTCAGCAGCAGACTGGAGTTGTGACTTGTTATGTTCACTATGACCTTAATCTTTCCTGAGATGTAGACTATCATAAGAAAGATGTGATTTTCCATGGCATACTCCCATATTCAGACTTTGCAAACAGAACAGAAATAAGATCTGCCCTACTTATGTATTTGCAATTTCCTGACCTGATAAGAGTAGTCAGAGCTTCAGGCTAAACTCCAAAGTCTGAAGCATACCTCTCAACCATACCGAATTCCTCGGTATTACTGGTTTTGAGGTGAAAATAATGTGGTGCCACAAATTCCTGAGTCGCCTCTTCCCTTACCATTTTTTTTTCAAATTTTTTTTCATCGAAGTTGTGCTGATGTCATTGCAGTCCCACAAATCCCAGACCCAGAGAGATACCAAGGATCAATTTAGGACAGATCACAGCTGGAGAAGATGAGAAATTTTATCACCAGCCACTGCTCGACTTCCTGCCAGTTCTCCAGTTCCACACCACACACAACTAGCACAGACCATGTCACGACCTACCCTCTCTGTAGTAGCAGTGTGTAGTAGTTTAGAGGGACTTGTAAAACTTTAATGAGATGTTAAAAAAAATAGCCTATAACTAGTTTTAAACTTAAATTAAATGTTTACTTTCAATTGAGCAGCTAGAGACATCAATTTCAAGCAGTCCATAACTAGTTTTAAACTTAAATTAAATGTTTACTTTCAACTGAGCAGCTAGAGACATCAATTTCAAGCAGTCCACACTGCAAAAGAGTCGCATGAGCGATAATGCAGTACTTAATTGTGAACATCAACTGTGCTTTATGGGAAGTAGATAACATGCTGCCAGATTCATGAATCACCGGAGATACAGTCGCTGACTTACAGTAAAGGAGCAATGTCATGTCTGTGTCATTAGCACTGTCACTATAGTTACAGGTTTCTTTCTACCTCTGCAATTATATGTTCATGATGTTCTGTAGTAGGTGGCTAGGATTTTCAAAGCCTGTTTACAGCAATTTGTGTAATACATTGCAGAAGATTATCTCCTAACTTAAAAAAAAACAGTGAGTGCATATTTTTAGATCTTAGTTATTGTGTCACATTAAAAAACACATTGATGCCATGAAATGACAGACTGATCCTGTGGATATTTGTCAGGTAAATGAATAACAGAGCATAGCAATGTGATGGTTTAAGCCACAGAGAAAGTGATAATAGCTGTTTGTGGAGTTTGGCTGATAATCTAGCCACCCTGTTGTATTCATTTTCCAATGCTCAGAGTTGTTTCAGTCCAAGGTTACCAAGGATTATGCAGATATAAAACAGGATGAGTAATAGACATCTGGCAGATGCAGTAAGCAAATAGTCTATTATGAAGGGTTTGTTCTGCATATTAATCCATGTTTTCTTTTCTTTGTTTGTTAATCTTCTTTATATACTAAATTTTGACTAGAACATATGAAGCAGAACAGTCAAGTTGGGTAAACCGAAACTTGTTTGCAGAGATGTATTGCATTAGGACTAGAAGACATATATACTTGAGCATAGCTCTTCTCAATTGTCCAGATATTTGCAGAATGTCCACATTTATGAGTCATGTTTTTGGTCTGTTTCTCATAATATTGAAGTTTTCTGGCAAATCACTGTCAGATCTCTGCGGACTGTCTGAAGTCAGAAAATAATGGCAGCAAACATAACATTTCTGACTTCATCTGAAAATTCATGCTATGCAAAATCTGTTATTCTGTCAAGTATCACTATTTTTGTGCCTTTGTTTTGTTCCCCCATTATTTGTGGCTTTGTTCAGATTTCTTTCAAGAGATTGAGAGGTATGTCTCCCTGTGACCCTAAATTGGATTAAGTTTTATTTTAGTTTTCAACAAGTTCAAAGTTTGATACATGTTCAAATATTAATATAAATAAACATTATTGTTCTTCTGTTGATTTTGTTTAATAGTTTGTCTGTTTTTCAGTTTGCGTTTAAAAGTTGATGTCCCGTAATTCCAGAAGAGTGGGTGTGGTTATATAATTATGCATGCAGATTTTATGTTAAACAGCGTGCAGATTTTTGTCCAGTTGTATCTACTTTATCCAGATTTTGTACAATTCTAGTTTGAGAGGTATGGTCTGAAGTGCTAAAACCTTCACTCTCACCTCCAGTAGGCTGAGGTGGAAATGTTTTTCTGCAGGGTCTGAGAGATCATTGGATAAATGCTGGTGCTACCATGTGTGTGCACTTTAATAGGCTGGTGTCCCATCCAGAAATAGTTTCTCTTCCTTATGTCCACTGACTGCCAGGACAGGCATTTTTGTGTATGTTTATTTGAATTTGTTAATCAGGGTATAGTACAGATCCCACTGGACCATTTTCAGACTCAACCAGGAATACAACCTCAGTTTGAGCAATGACTGCAAGCTGGGCACTGATATCCACTCATCCACTGATACAAAATTACTGCAAAAGGGCAGGAATATGCACATTCCTGGTGTGCTGAAACAGTTTCAAGCTAAATGCAAAAAAGTACATCATAGTAACATTTGGCAAAAAAGCTGTTCCTACCTGATTTGTTATAAGTGTTACTTCTCTTCTAACAAAGTCATAAGAGGCCTGGATACTTATGTGGACAACTCTTCTTCATTCCACTATACTCATGAAATTCATCTATCAGGCCTAGTTATTTTCCAAGGGAATATCTTCAATATCCAGTGTACTCTTCCCTTATCAGAGTCATCCGAAAATGCAATGCCCTCTTTGATATGTACAAATCCAAACATATCACTCAACTGGAAAGGCTCCAGTAATTTTTAAAATAAAAAAAAAATAATAATAATAAGGCCTAAAATCCTTAAATTATCTCAGTAGATTAGCACAACATTCCTTATGTTCACTAGATCTTCTGGCTGCTGTAAGGTGGCTTATGTCTCCCTTTTTGAGCCATATAAGAATCAATCCTATTTGGCCAACAATTTCTTCACAAAGCCAGTGGCTCCACAAATACCCATACTAGGGACCTAAATTTACACCAACAAATAAATACTCACTGGAGAGATAGGTTTCTAACTCAACATATTCTCAGCCTATGGAATAAGTCACTATTACAGGTTAAGCAATGTACTACTTTGTCTTTAAGTCTAGTGTTGATGATAGACAGCACAGTGGTGCAATGGTAGCACTGTTGCCTTTCAGCAAGAGGTTCTCCAGTTCAATTCTCAGCTGGAATGCCTTCTGTGCAGAGTCTGCATGTCCTTCCTACATTTGTGTGCTTTTCCTCAGGATGCTCTGGTTTCCTCCCAAGTCACAAAGACATGCATCTAGAACATTTCTCCCCAGGCCTCCACTGAAAATTAGCTTTGTTCCAAATCGGACTTTCCCGGTAAACATATGTTAAATGAAAATAAATAAATAAATGATTAGATGGGTAGAGATAGATTTACACCAGGGTACTCATGTAAGGCCATGCTTTGTTTGGAAGGTAGGTGCTATTAAGTACTTGCAAAGTGTGCCTACTTAGTGATGTTAATGGCTAGACATCTCCTGGTCCCTGTGGTCACTTACTTAATATTGTTCTTATGCTCCTATGTACCAAAGAGTTTTTATGATTTTTAACATTTACAAGTTCCAATAAAACAAGCATAAAAAACTGCATATCACGAAAACTAAACTAACATTGATAGTATGCTACAGGATGCATCCAGGAATATATATCTTACATGTCTATACACAGAAACTGCAGCAAGGAGAAAGGTTTCAGATCAAGAAAAGGATTGTAACATGGATCGCACTCTATAGGACACAAGGATTGCACAGACTAATACATAACATAAAGTGATTGTTTTACGTAACACACACAATGCACTCTACAGGATACAATAATGATTACATACAATAAGTGTATGCATATACAATAATCTGTATGGAAAGGCACATCATGAAGAACATTATTAATATTTTTTGTGGGTAGATAAGAGGTTTTCAAGTATGGAAGGATTGGTAATAAGGGCTGCATTTGTAGTTCTGCTTATATATAATATATTTAATGTATTTGCCATTAAAAATCAAATTATAGGTATATAACTGGGACGTTCGGGTGTATATATGGATATATATAATTTTATTATTTTATTTAACATATATATATATATATATATATATATATATATATATATATACACACATATATTATTATATTTTCATGTTGTGGGGATAACTGCAAAATGCAAAGTATGTGCCTCTTCAGAAGGGTGTGGAGAATAGGAAGAACAGCGTTAGTTATTGCTATGATATATTTAAATGTGGGGGCTTGCTGAAGGTGAAATTTAAAACTTTCTGAGGATGTTGTAGGAATTGTTCTTTTTATGAGATATCAGGAGTTATTTCCAAAATGTAGGGGCTAGGAATATAAAACTATGATTAATAATGAAAAGTTTGTTTTGTGGAGCCTTTTCAGAAGGGGTATTGTGGTTTGTGCATAAAGATTTGTAGTTAGATTGACAGCTTTCAGAGTATGGCCAAAGCGGTTGAATGTTTCATCATTGATGAGACGGTGTAGTGGTTTAACATAGGAAGAGTCTGTAAAATGTTTTACTGGCCAACCATGAACTTGAAAATAGATTGCTAGTGGAAGGTAAGAAAACAGCAGCGGGACTGGTATGATAAAAAAACAAATCTTGAAGGTTTGAAGCTTAAGGAGAAATCAAGATGCTAAGGAAAATGGGTCAAAGAAAGGAAACTACAGAATAAAAGGTATCACAGAAAGAATCATGAAGTGTTAGAAAAAGACTGTTTCTTAAAAATATATATACAGGCATCTGCACTAAATAACCAGCATTGAACCTTGAAATGACCAGGTCATGATGTGTGTGGGAAGGAAGCAAGATGAGAAAGGGAACCCCATACATGTCACTTGCAGACAATATACTTGTTGAACTAAGGAATGGCTTCTGACTGCAGCAGCTAGGGAAAGGATTATAACAACTGACAGAACTCAGATATAACATTTATCATGCTATTTTTTTTACTTATACAGATGAAGAAAGGATTATGAGGGAACCCCAATTGCATAGACTGAGCTCTGTGTATTCTCTGATAAACTTGGACTAATTAGGAGGGGAGAAGATTGACATTTGGCTTCCCATGTAGGTTCAGTAATTCTTCAAAGATGACCTGCACAAAGAGCAGTGAAACGGAAACCAGCAACTATTAGTCTGGCAGTTAGCACAGATAATTAAAGCTCTAAGCTGTTATCAAACTGCTTTTTATACCCAAAGTACAAGGTTTGATTCCTTTTCCCTCCATTTGCCTACTGTTTGAATCTGAGCCAGTCTCTTAAGCAGACAGTGCTCCTCGTCACTCCTGAAAGGGTGTTTACCTGGTTACTAAATGACAAATGTAAATTTAAAAAAAAAAAAGATCAGAGTTTAGAAATGGAGTGGTAAATCAAATGAAGACATCTAGTTAATTAAATTCAGTTACCAAATTACTCTGCAGCCACAAAAAGTGATAGGCAGAAAAAGCCCTGGGAGTGAGACAAATCAACATTGGAAGAACCCCAAGGCTGTCATCTACTGAAGGATAAAATCAGGGTGCACCATGGAGGGTGGAGGGCAGAGAAGTACCCCAGAAAGGAAACACAGAAAGCTTGGATGGCATCTTGGATGGCATCTGCTGAGTATACAGAGCAACAGTGGATATTGAATCCAGTGACCCAAGAACAAGAAATGGAGAAATCTAGGTAAAGAATTTAAGAGGAAAAGGTAGGAGCAGCAGTGGACAATGGAAAAGGAACAGACAAAGTGAGTAATCACAAAAAGGAATGAAAATAAGTAAAAGCCTGGAATAAAGGAAGCATCCAGCAATGGAAGATAGGAGGACCAGCCAAGGGGATTGAGAAGGGGATACTGATAGAGATTTCAGACAAGAGGATATTTTATCTTGTGCAATAAGACTTGGGAGCGTGGTCTGACTGGCCTAGCAACATCTAATCTGACAAGTCTGTAACACACTATACCCTAGCTTGATAGGGAAGAATTTAATATTTTGCTGTTGTTGTGATGAGCCAGGAGAATGCTATGGGTCCCCTTAAATTATTTATGGTGTGATCCCAGTTATTCCCACTATGGGTAACATATAAATGCTGGACATGAGATGGTTAAGGCCAGTCTAACCCCAAATGGGACAAGTTAACTCAAGCACCAAAATGGAAATTAGCTAGGCTTAGAATGGCCCTCAAGGGCAGCTAGCCTTGTACTTACCTATGAACCTATATACAAAAACTAACAATTCCATGTCAATGATAAAACCACCTAGGAATGTACCAGCTGTTAGGAATAAAAGAGCAGCAAAAGAAACCAATTGAAAGCTGAGGTGTCATTAAGATGCAACTACAAACAAAAGAATGGGTGAATAGCATTGTTTTTTTTTTTTTTGGTTTAGGGCTGTTGTCCCCGTGAACTCCGTCCCGAAAATGATCCGCTAATGATTGGCAGGTGACGAACGAGGGTGCCGAGGTGCCAGCTCGACATTCTACCTTCAGTGAAATTTCACGCCCATCTTGCATGTCTTTACTCTGCACCTTCTGCACTGTTCAATGTTCAAGTTTTTCTATAATGCCTTTCTTGTAAAGTTTTAAGCCTCGGATTTTTAACAGACATTTTAATGAAATGTATCGGTTTTATTATTCATATGATTTTAGGAATGTGCATATTTATTGTATTAAAATGGGAATTATGTTTATTGACATCTTAAAATGTTTTAAACATGGTGAATTATATTGCAGTTTTTTTTATATTCTTTGTATTAATCAACAGAGATTCTTTTCAATTTCATTGGTTAACTAATTAATTTTTTAGTGCAGAGGCGGTATAAATGTAATTGCTTAGCATTCAGTCCACATCTGATAAAGTAATTCGAAATGAAAACATACTTTGGGACTTAATATACAGCGTTTATGTATAGTTTTATCAGTTATTCAATTAAAATTGTGAACTGTCACTTCTGCGTTTGGTCTCCGATCCATATTGGTGGTACCTGGTGGTTTTATTAAAAAATTGTCTGAACTAAAATCATCATTAAGGAAGACATTCAGCCGTATTTTTCTTTCAAAGAGCTTAATGTTCAAAGTTGACAAAATAACACTCCCAGTCAGCTATGAAGGCAAATGTCTTAGGGTATATGATTCATATCTGGGAACAGCTAAGTACAAAAAGAGCAAGAGATGTTAAATAATGATTAGGAATGTCAACATAAGTAGAACAAAAAGAAGAGGACTGCATCTTCTGCAAATCATACAATAATAACAATCCATAGCATGATATGTTAACTGATATGCTCCATGATCATCCTAACATTGAATGGAATATCTTCATCTATGGAGTGAAGTGTGCAGTGATTTGTTTTAGTTTAGAGAAGCCATGTATCCCATATGTGTTGATTATTATATATTATTGATTATTACAATTTCCCTGAAATAAAACCTTCACAAATACAACAAGCACAAGTATAATTAAAGCTTCAAAGTCTACATTCTTAAAAAAAAGGAAATATGTGATATGTTCATATCTGACAATACAATGCAAAAGCTGAGAATTTCAAGATGTATGTGTTAATGGGAATTCAAACATATGATACCCAATCCACAATATCTACAGGGAAATGAGAAAGTGTAGAAGACTATGTAAAGAGTGAAAAATATCACAAGAAAGAGTATTAGCTAAAGTTTTGAAAATTGTCATCTTGCACTTTTGGAATAGAGCAGCACTCCATTGTATGGAAAGAACATATCATCAGTTTAAAGGTTAATGTGGAAAAGACTAAAAAGAAGATTAATTATTCTACGTTACTGATAACAGAAATCAACATATGGGAAAGGAAATGCTGGAGAGAAATCAAGAGTACAAATATTGCTTTGATAGCAATTGCAGAAGACTATCAGATTTATTGGTTGCAGACTAAGTAACAATACAAAAAAAATGGAAATATCTGCAGGTTGAAAATGTACTTATTGGTAAAGCAGCCAAACCAAGGTGATATGTTGTTTGTGAAGATGACAGAAAGCTGAATAGGAGAAATTACAAATAAGTGCATGAAAGAAATATGTCAAATCCCAGAGAAGATAAGCACACACAGAAATGTCAAAATCTGTCCTTTTGCAAGAAAATGGAGAATGTGAAACCAGTAATTTTCAAGAGCTGGAGAGACAGCTAGAGAGAGGTAGTAGCAGGGATTGGTGAGGCTAGTAGGAAGAGGAGGGGACAGAAATGAAGAAGGAGATGGGGTATGTTCAGTACACATTTAGAGAAGGGGTGTTGGGTGGGAATTGGAGGTAGGGCAGGGGAGCATTGTGAGCATGAGCATCACAAGGATGAATGGAGCAGGATAGACTCCCCTCACAGATGGAAGTATTAGTCCAGGAAAACAATCAGTGACAATGGAGGTAAGGGAAAGTTTAAACAGCAGAGTGTGTGTGTGTGTGTGTGTGTGTGGTTTTGTTAAATAATGTGAGCAGCTCAACAGGACAGTGGAGCAGAGAAAGTTTAAAAAAGTTGCTCATGGGTAAGAAAGCCATACATTAAAGCCAGTATGAGCTGCTTATGGGCAAGGAAGCCATATGTATTAAAGTAAAATGGCTTTAACAAGCCTGAAGTACATTAACATACAAAGTGTCCTTTTTCTGTAGTAGTAGCACTGGCTGCAAGTTCAGTAGTACAGATGGTTTTAACAGTTTACCCAGTGGCAATCCTATAGTCTATCTGAAATGAAAAAAAAAATTTGCAGGCTGCAGATCCACCTAACAGAATTGAAATAATTTTATGCAGAAATTTGGGGAACTGATGACTTTCGAGACTGGGTGGAAGTGGCAATCTTGAATGCCTAGTGACAGTCTTAAAATATTTTTTGCAGGCTGCAAATCCATCTAGCAGAACATAAATAATTTTATGCAGAAAGATGGGGAACCAACGACTTTCAAGACTAGTTGGAAGGAGCAATCCTGCAAGCCCAGTGGGAGGCAGTTTTATAGACTATGTGTATTGAAAAATATTTTTTGCAGGCTGCAAATCCACCTAGCAGAATATAGATAATTTTATGTAGAAAGATGGGAAAACTGACAACTTTTGAGACTGTGTGGAAGGGGCAAGTGTTTTTATTTATATTTATTGTATATATGCTTTCTTGTTATAAGTCTGGCATTTGTGTAATACACCTTTACAATGTTATTAGATCCCTGAGGTTTTATACTGAAATCATTTGATTTACTGACAGGATTAAAAATTCTTCGGAATGGCTAAAAGATGTTCTGTAAAATAATTGCCACTGGAATAATTCAAATTGATTACATCATGGTAAAAAGAATTCAGGATGTTGCAAGAAAGATCCCTAACATAAGATTAACATTATACTGGTCCTTATGCAAAAATCATTCAGAGATTTGTTCATGGGTTCATAGGTTCATAGGTAGGTATTAGGCTATCGGCCCTAGGGCCTATACAAGCCTAGCCATAACAAATCCCTGGCTATTGCTTCCCACAAATATTTACTTTCCTGGACCCCTGTCTAGCAGGGCTCCTGATGTGATCCCCGGGATGAATTTCCTATCTCCCATCCAATTTTCAAGGTTACTCTTGAAGAGGACCATTGAGGCACTCTGCCTGACATGTATGGGCAGCCTATTCCAGAGTATGGGGAGTCTGTGGGAGGAACCTATCCCTTTAGCATGTTCTATTCATTGTGATGATGAGGTTAAGATCCCTGGAGCGTGTGGCTCAGAAGGACTGGGATTTCTTTAAGTGTAGCATGTCCAACAACTCTGGGCTTGACATGGCCTTGTATGTTAGGCAGAGATCGCCTCTGAGTAGACAATATGTGACAGAGTATAGCTGGAGTTTCTTTAGGCGGTCAGCATAAGGCATCTGCTTTAGGCCTGTGATTCTTTTTGTGAGGTATTTCTGCGGCCTTTCTAATTGTTGCCGATGTCTTGTGAGGTACATACCAAACTGGGCATTGTATTCTATAATGGGTCTAATGAGGGATGAGTACAGAGGGACAATGACCCCCTTTTTTCTGAATAAAAATCCCTTAGTGATGAGGTATGCACGTAGAAGGATTTTCTAACTGTTGTGGCTATATGGTTATCAAAGTTGAGACCACTGTCCACCTGTGTCCCTAGGTCTCTTATCACACTTTCAGTGTTTAGTGTACTGCCACCTATGCGGTAGTTCACAGGTACATGGTTTTCCCAAAGGGGAGAAATATACATTTCTTGGCATTTAGCTTGAGCCCATGGCTCTGGCACCAGGCATCTGTTTGAACAAAAAAATCTTTGTAAATTGATAGTCTGTTATTCTGGAGAAAGGGAAAATTATTAAAACAGACTGTTACACTATGTTGTGGCAGATTTCAAATATTGCAAAGACTGTTTCATAGTTCTGAAGAGGTTGTTTACACCTGCATGAATAACTAAAGAGTCAAATGACCATTGAGCCTTTAACACCTTCTTTCATATTCAATCAGTTTTAGGCAGTATTTTATTTGTCAAGTTACAGTTGCCATGGGGGGTGGGTTCCAAAATCTGATATCAAAAAATTTTTTTTAGAAAGACTAAAATAGCCGTGGCTAAAGAGTCAAATGACCATTGAGCCTTTAACACCTTCTTTCATATTCAATCAGTTTTAGGCAGTATTTTATTTGTGACCGTGTTCTGGTGCTAGCAAAGTTTTTGACAGCCTACTAAGGGGCTAAGAGGAATAATTTCTGGAAAAAGTATCAATAAACTGCACCAATTAATAAAAAAATGTCAAGTTACATAGTTGCCATGGGGGAGGTGGTTTCCAAATCTTGATATCAAAAGATTTTAGAGAAAGACTAAAATAGCCGTGGCTGTACACCTTGGAGGGTGAGAAGGTCAGGGGGTGCCAGGATATGTTATATTGCCTAAGATCATAAAAGAGGACTTGGTATCAATACAATTCAAAGGAAAGGGTGGAGGATGAAGGATAATAAGCTCCAAAGGAAGGGAATTTAATTCAGTCCTTGCTTACTGGAATGGTATTTTACAGACTGGAAGGATCTATTTGAATGACTAGTGAAGATCAAAAGAGAAAACTGCTTTTCAGTGGTTTGGGACAAATAGAGGGAGACTGCATGCTACCACACTGGGGCAACAGCTACTTGTACTCATTTGGCAGAAAAGCTATACAAAGGGTCTGCTGTAAATAACTGCAACGTGTTTGAGCAATTTGTGATTATGTGACCCCCAAAATATTGAAAACATTGGAAATACAATAACCAATAAACAACATTCCCAATACTGAAAGACACAAGTATTTTTTTTTTGCAGAGACAATCTCCCTGTACACTCTAATGTGGCAGCAAGCTGCTACCTCCAAACTGAGTGCATTTGAACATATATCTATCTATCTATGTAATATGTCTATATTTATATATCTATTTCTATATACTGCTATATCTCTCTATATCTATATATACACACAACACACATATATATATATATATATATATATATATATATATATATATATGCACGTGTTTGTAATATAGTTATGTCTTGATAGATGTATACATGCACACACACACACACACACACACACACACACACACACACACACACACACACACACACACACACACGCACGCACACACACACACACACACACACACACACACACACACACACACACACACACACACACACACACACACACACACACACACACACACACACACACACACACGCACACACACACACACACACACACACACACACACACACACACACACACACTCACACACACACACACACACACACACACATGCACACCAACTGTGACATAGCACAAACTCAGAGAAGATGGAAAAAATGGGGAAGATGCAAAACTCACCTTCTCAGAGACAGGTATGACAGGAAGGTAACAATGTTTTCAGTATTAATCAAATGAAAGAGACCACAGCTGTGTCTCTTGTGAGTCACACAGAAATTAAGTCAGCTGTCTTTCTAGTTGCCTACCCCTTATGTAAATTTGACTACATATCTCCTTTCCTCTCACTCCTCTTTTATTGGCTATTGAGTAAGCCCAAATTATCATTTTGTGAAATCACACCCTTGCAGCTATTTAAATTTATTGGCGATCTGACTGAATTCCATAGAACCAGAATACAAAGCTCCCACCCCTTCAATCTATCTTGCCCTTCTATCTTCACTTGTATAGCTGAAGCTTAAGTTACCCCCTCTTTCACATCTAACTGCTTAGTGCACACTGCAGCTGTTAGGATAGTAACCCCTTTTTTTACATCTTACCTTTAAAATCTGCAACATCTACTCTAAGATCACCAGTTATTGGAGAGCCCACATTCTGCATCTCAGTAGTCATTTTGGGATTAGTGCTTCTGTTTCGCACCTGTTGAGAAGAGAAGAATACATACATTATTTCTTGGAGACTGCTGATCACCGGAAAGCCCAATAACTGCTTCATAGATGACAGCTTGGAATTTGTGCTTATAGTTTGCTCTGATGAGAAAAGGAGCAGAGTGCATTGATACGTGACTGTTTCTGATTGGGAAGTGAGTGTCTGTGTTTGACCTTCTTGACTGGTCTGGTTGCTATTCAAGGCATCTACCAGGAAAAGGCTACAACAAGCCTATGGACTCTTGCATCATCTGGGACAAGATTGTTGATCACCAAAGATTCTGTGGCCTGCTTCTCATCTTGGGGCCAGTGCTACTGTTTTGCTTTTGGTGATAGAAGAAGCAAAGGAGCATTATATCCCAGCAGCATGAAGCTGTAGTGAGACCAGGACTAGTGGTAGGCAGACAAAAGCCATTCATGCAGCTCCACTCTTTTCATCATCCTTGACAAGCTAATTATTTCTTTTCAGTAAGCACTGCTTGCTTTGCTGCTGTCTAACTTAACCTCAGAATATCTGCCTAAATACTTCATTCATAAATCATCAGGGTCCACTTATTAGTTTCTCATCAAGTGTTTTGCAGTGCCCTGTTTAGATGCAGATACCTTGAATTGACATTTTTCCTGTAAAAGCACCATTGGAATCTCATCAGTACTTGGTTGCACACAGGACAACTAGATTGCAGTGACAAGCACTGCCCCCAGACCTGCAAACTAGATATTCCTGGCATTAGTCTATATACTCACTCCAACTGTCTAATCAGTAAAAAAGGTCTGTTGCCATGGATATGAACTTTCCCACTATCATCTTTACCAGCTTGGTGGATATGGGCATCCTGAGGCAATGTAGAAATTGCCTCATATTTACTGACAACCAGTTAATTCTCAAACAAACTTGTATGGTATGTGAGAGATGTATTTACATAATTTCACTGGAGGCAATGCTCTCACATAAAAGCATTACTAATGTCAATCATGTTGACAGTAGTGCACATACTGCACCCATCACACACAATTCAGAGCTTACACATAGACCCACATATGCTGTGGCGCTTTAATGTAAGCTTTCTAAAACCCAAAGGCCTCCTAGACAAAGTATACATAACAAATACCCTCAGCAGCCCTGAATGCACTCTTTTAAAACAACACCCACATAAACACATACAGCCATATCTCATGGAGCTGCTACTTGTAAGCCCATAAGGCAAGCCAATACCCAATCCAATATTCTAGTCATTGGAGCTGCACTGTGAGGCACACTGATGTCCCTCTCACCAGGCTGAGTAAGGAGAAAGTCACAATCAGTTGCTTATCAGGGCCAGAATCCTCCACATTATGTACGCACTCAGGTCACTGGGCCACAAGTACCAGTATGACTCATAATCCATATGGGTGTAAATGACGTAAGGCATACCTCTCTAGACTATATAAAGAGAAACATCATGGAGAGCTTGGAATACATGTCCCAGGCTGCTATGAGCCTAGCATCGAGCACCATTTTAACTTCTCTGAGGATAACGTCACAATATAAAAAAGATGACTAACTTTAATAACTGGCTTTGTTTTTGGTGTCATTCTAAAGGGGTGCAATATTTGTCAGCATGGAAGGAGATGTTCAACAAACCATGCTGCTTAGCCAGGGATGGTCTGTACTTCTCCCCTATAGGCTTTCAAATATTAGGTAAAAAATTGTCCTCCCCCATAGTGCCTTTTTAGGCAATGCCAAACTGAAAGTACTGCTGACATAGCAAATATAAACCAAGAAAATCTAAAGGTGTTACTGCTCTATGCTGGGAGTCTAAACAAAATAACTCCACTCCCTAAAAACTCTCCTCACCCTAGAGAATATAATATGGACATCTGTGTAGTCACTGAGACATGGTTTAAAGCTGCATAGAGAACACTAATAGTGCAAGGTTATAATGCCTTCCACACATTTATACCAGCTACTACACAGACTGGGGGGTGGAGGTGTCCCGATCTACATCAAAAATAAATATACCTCAAGGCTGGTCAAACATTTAAATCACCACAGGTAAAATCCCACACCACTTCCTTGCAAGCTATAGTTCCCCTCGCTATACACAGGAAACCCATAGCATATATTTAAACTTATTGGAAACACTCACCATCCAACCCAATGTCATATTCATGGGTGAGTTTAATTACCCCACTATCAACTGGGAATCATATACGATACCAAACTTACAGGCACAGAGATTCCTGGATTTTGTAAACACAAACTCCCTGGACCAGATTGTCAGTATACCAACCAGAGGTGCAACCATACTGGATCTGGTCCTCACTAATATGGGAGAGTGTTGCACATCCCCTAGTGTAATGTCTTCTCTGGTGAGGTCAAACCATAAACTGGTCTCCTTTGAAGTAAAATAATACTTGGAACTCCTGGAATATTCAAGAACTACTCTATGCGTAATTTCCTACTATTAAGTAATAACCTGGCAAAATTTTAAGCCCCCATAAACCCTGACAACACTGCTGCCTACACAGAAATGTTGACAGAAACTGTATGCAAGCACATTAATATAGTAATAGCCACACAGATGCAGCTGTAGCCACCAGGAAGAAGTACAAATCTAACTAAAAAAACAAGCCACCCTGGTAAAATCACATCAATAGGCTGTATAAAACAAGGCAAAAATTAGCAGGTGCAGCACCCAGCAGAATAAAAGCACTCTCATCAAACTAAGCAAATAACTGAGAGGACAAATAAAGTCTACCAAAGGCAAACTTGAGGTAAATTTGCCCTACTAGACAAAGAACATCACAAAGCATTATTTAACAATGCTTGCAACCTCAAAAGCAATACACAGTTGTGTGCAGAGCTCATTGTTTATGGAGCCACCTATACTGAACCAGAAGATATAGCAAACCTATTGGCTGACAAATTCATCTCCAGCTTTACCCTTTCCCCCTCAGCCTTCCCTCAGGAAATACCATAAAATATAACTCCCCCTGCTATCACTAGGGAACAGGTCCTTAATGCTTTCTATAAGGCCATGAACACTGCATGAATGAGCCAAGACAATCTCTCAAGATGCCTTCTAATCAGCATGAAACATGACCTATCAGGCCCTCTGGAATTGCTATTTAACTTTAGCTTCTAAACAGGGTCTGTGCCTCATGAATGGATAACAGCAACAGTCATCCCTGCGCACAAAAGTGGGCCATCTATAGATACTGAAAACTACAGACCCATAAGTCTCACTAGTGTCATATGCAAAGCCATGGGAAGAATTATCATGGAAATGATTTATAATGACATAGGAATCCTCCAGACACTTGACCCAACCCAATCTGGTTTCATCAAGGGTAGGTCATGCCTAGTCAACCTGG
The DNA here is from genome assembly GCF_019279795.1 of Protopterus annectens. Lineage (NCBI taxonomy): Eukaryota > Metazoa > Chordata > Ceratodontiformes > Protopteridae > Protopterus > Protopterus annectens. Next base: position 317,801,831 of record NC_056730.1, on the reverse strand, counting down.
TGGACTTCTTTGAGAAGGTCTCCAAAGCAATGGATGAGGACAAAATGGTTCACCATGCCTATCTTGACCTGGCCAAGGTATTTGGGTCTATATTATAACATGAAAGTTACGGAACATCGAATACAATATGGTCGACACCATATTGTCAAAGTTCCGTAACTTCGAAAATGAAAAAAAAAATCAAAACTTTAAATTTTTACCCTAATGGGTTTAAGCAGGTGGCCAAGCCCCCATGCACCCCCACACCCCCGCTCCTTAAATATACCAACTCCGAGACTGCACTACATTGCAGTAAACACTAATCTCCCCTTATGGAGATTTGCGTTTACATGCTCGAGATTCTGAGCATTCGATATTCTCGTGCCGACAATGTCAGATTCGACATTGTCGGCTTTTGAGAATATAATATAGACCCAGGTATTTAACCCAGTACCCTACTCAGGCATTGGTACAAACCCTTATGTCACCCAGTGGGTAGCCAGCTTTCTCACAGACAGGACCCAGGAAGTTAGAAATGTGGAGGTCACCTCCAAAAGAGGCCAGTCACAAATGACATCCCTGTGGGATCAGTCATGGGTCTGTTCCTTTTTGGCATTTACTTCTCTGAAGTCAAGGCCAGTGTCAATGGCCTCTGGCTGAATAAATTTGCAGATAATTGTAAATTTGAATGACCCACTGACACAAATGTTCTCCAGGAATGGCTGACACAGATGAATAACTGGTGTCAGAGCAATGGACTAAAAGTAAATGCTAAGAAATGCATAATACTATCCTTCGGGAAGTCATCCACCTCTGGTAAGTATCAGATTGACAACACACAGCTATAAGCTGACCCAGTAGTCAGAGACTTGGGGACACACATAAACAGTAATCTAGCCTTTGACCATCACATGTCCACAGTAGTGAGGAAATCACTCTGTGTTGTACAACCTATATAAAGGTATGGCATCTAGGTCCAAGGAAGTTATTGTTCTACTGTATACAGCATTCATCAGATCTATCATTGAGTATAATGCCCCCTTTGGTATGTACCTAACCTGGCATATCCAACTATTGGAATGTCTCTACAGGTTCTTCACTAAAAGAATACAGGGCATAACTAAAATGTCCTGTGCAGACTACTTCAAGGCCCTGTCTGTGTGTTCTGTTGTCTACAAACTGTTGAGGGGAGATCTATGTCTGGCACTCAATGTGTTGTCAGACCTCATTCTGATGGACCTCCTGCATATCCATAAAACAAACAGCACCAGAATTACCTGTTCTAAAGACCTAAACATTGACTGTGATATAAATAGGAGAGACAGGTATGTAGCCCAGATACTACCCATTCTCTCGAACAGGCTCCCCACCCATGTGAGGGTGTTCAGCCCTAACCCAACTGAAGTGTAACTTGGACAATTGGGTGAGGAACAAGAAATTCATGCCTGGTTTGGCATCTATGTCTCTATTGGACACAGGTAATCTGTAAATGGTTCATCTCCCAGACCCCTTCTTACAAATGTTTCATCTCCCAAGCCCCTGCTTACACTTATCAAGGGTTTCAGAACATGTTAGGGATTTGGGGTGCATGGCTAGGCTTAAAAGGACCCATGTGGTCATTAGCCAAGTAAAGATCTATGAAACTATAAATCTAAATATGCATCAGAAAACAGACGGGCTTCCTTACCACAAAACATCTCATTCAGTTACCTTTTTATATATGCATGTCTATATGGGTGGCTTAAGCAAAATTGTCTTGTTAATGTACTTAGAATGCAGGAATAGGAAATAAAATACAAAGTAAGCTAAATAATCAAAATGTTCTGTAAATATGAGCAGTTTATGTGAAACAGTATTTTCTAAATATATCTATATCTCTATCGATATATTTATGAATCTATATATATGTATATACCTGTTTAGATATATAAATAGATATAGCTAAATAGATATGGATATAGATATATCCTTCTCCCTGAAACGTGTGAGTCTGTGAAGTAGTTAAATGTAATATACTACATCTTGTAAATTGTTTGATCTGTTGTCAGGAGAAGAGACAGCTGATTTCATTAGCTCTAGGGATGGAAGAACTTGTTTTATGACACTTTTCAAAATCACTTGTGTTCTGTAGAGTGAAGCCAGTAATAACAAGTGCCTTTTTTTTTCGTTACAATCTGTTTGCCACAGACTGAGACCAATGACAAAACACAAAACCATGGTAATGGTGTTGATTTCTTAGGATCTACTCTCAGGAAATACCTCAGTGCACTATCAGTAGCTTTGTTCTATAGATTATAAAATTGAGATGATACAGTAAAGGCATCAGTATAAAACTGTGGCACGTACTTCTCAATTTCTAGGGGAGAGACTCGGGACCAAACCTCTGAAAATCTGGGACATCTGGGATACCAGGGATACCTAATTAAAATAAATTGTATAATTCACAGAGAGGGTAGTCAGGGTTAAAAAGACAAGCAGACACACCTTGTAACTGTCCAGAATTCACAGAATGTCCAGATTTTTGCCTCATATTTTGTGGTCTGTTCATCACAAAATGTTTGGTTTCTTGTAAATCATTCAGGATTGAAGTCACTAAATAGTGGCAGCTATTTGAGTTTCAGACATCAAATCATTGAGAAAATGCATGCTAAGGCAAACCCTGCTATTCTAACAACCTTCTAAGTTTCTGAGGGCTTTGATTTTGGCCCATTATTCCTCCATTATTTTTGGATTTCTCCAGAATTCTTGTGCTACGAGGTTAAGAAGTATGCAAGCAGGCACAGTTATGGTCTGCTTTTTATTATATTGCTTTTTACCTAAATTACTACACACAGTAATGCCTAATCCCTCTCAGCAGTACTATTCATAGGTAGCTACTAGGCTTGTAGGCCATGAAACCATTAAGGAGTCTAGTCCTAATTCCCAGTTGCCTCAGACAGCACTGCCTAGTTAAGTGACTTGCTCAAGGTTATACAGTACGTAAGGAAAGAAAGGTGGAAAGATTCAAACCCTGTACCCTTGGCACCAGAAGCAGCTTATGAACAAGAACTTCAGTACCTTGTGCAGACCCCATCATTTAGCAGTGTTCAGGTCTTCTGTGCAAATTGTCTTTTGATTTATAATTGTGATAAGAAAATGCTATTTCTGCTCATGTTTGTCTCTTGTAAGTAAATTGCATTTCTTTAGGTTTAAGAAAACTCTCAGAGCACAAGTCTACCTGATCCACACATTAAAACTATCGCAGCAAGCAATGAGCACAAAGTAACAACCAGAAAATGTTCTCTGTGTCTCTTTGAACATGGCGTTATTCCTGTATGATGACATGTTGAATTATTCCCTGGCAGTCTTCAAATTTTGCTTGATGCTATAAACTTTTCTTGGCTGAGATCAGATCTAGAAAGGAAATGTTCCCAGGACCACAGAGCTACACAAAGCAATTTAACCAAAAATAATAATCCAGTTTTAGTTTGAATGAAAGGTTCACTAATGCAGCATTGGGACGTCAGTTGTTGATCAGATCCCTGTCCCAATAAACACCTCCAGTGACAGAGTCTTTGGAATGCTAATATAGTTGGTGAGAATATGAACTATCAAAAGTTCAACTAGATGGGAATTCCAATCGAAAGAAAATATTTTAAATAAAGTATTTATAAAAGCCACAGGTTGGATATGAAGCATTTCATGAGAGTAAGACTATTTCAGAGCCAAGGATCATTGCCAGACCTGAACACAGTTCTGGATGGTGTGCAAAATTTCAGTACCAAATATTTAGGTAAGTCTACAAAAACAGGATGCAAGTGCCAAACTGTACAGAAATGTCTGCTTATTAGGTTTGCAGACAATTCCCAAAGAAGCAAAATGTTTCTAGGAAAAAATAAATAATGTAGCAACAGCAGGGGATTGGCGTATGGTTGACCTTTTGAAAGTGTGTCAAAAACACATATGTACACTTAATTTGTCTGAGTCTAGCAGTATTTTGGAAGCAGAACGTGGAAGTTTAATGAAACCTTTTCATGACTTTTGCTGTATCATTTTCAGAAATTCATTTGCAAGTGCCAGTCTACACAAAATGATCTTATCAGACTGCAGTTAAAGCTTAAATAATTTAAAGCATGCAACATTTATTTAAACAGCCTTATAAATCACAGAGGAATACCAAGAATGCATAAGTAATTATCTAATTACATTGAAAAGCATAAGCTTAAAGCAGCAGTATCACTCAACCTAGAACATGCTTCTATTTTCCAGAGGTTTGCAGGACCTTGTTTAAATGTTCAGGTGTGCCTTTTGCTGTTTACTAGTTTCTGATAATAGGTACCCTTAATTTATAAGTGAGTTTATTACATTTCTGAAGATCTACTGAATATGTGTTAGCTTCCTCAGCCATTGTCTGCTTGTCACTGTTGATTTTTGTTGTATCTGATACAAGTACCCAGCAAGTATAGAAACAAGTGATACATTACAGCTATGTCCTACAAAATAATATATGTCAGAAATACAGCAGGACACTGGGGTACATGCATGTGCAAATACATGTGCCCACACACATGCACATGTATTTGCATGTGTGTGTGCATGTGTAGTATACACATGCACAAAATACATGCACGCATGCATATGTATACACATGGGAGCGCTACAGAATCCTGAAAGGAACATGCAAACTCCAGACAGAGGGCACCCTAGCTGAGAATCGAACCGGAGAACCTCTTGCTGTGAGGCAACAGCATTAACCGCTGCACCACTGCGCTGCCCCCTGCATATAGTTGAAGGGTAATATGTTTCTGTATGTACTTGTGCTGGAATATAGTAGGTGTTGGTATCCTGTGTGTTTTCAGTATTTTGACTTTTCAGTATTTTGAACTTTTGAGATTTTGGTCTCAGGATTTTAGTCTCCAGGATTTTGGGCTTTCAGGATTCTGTAGCGCTCCCATACACATACACATGCAAATACATCCGTGCACACACACATGCACATTCATGCACACAGGCATGCTCACTCACATGTCCATACACATACATGCACTCACAAATGTAAGACAATTTATTTACTTGTTGGAAATTGCACATTCTAGTTCCAGCTTCCAGCATTACCTTTAGAAATCCATTTCTTATAGATTGTGCACAAAAGGCTGTTTATCAGAACTTTCTGTGAACTTGCACTATGCACACAAATACTAATATCAAACCAAAAGAGTTTACTGCAGCTGATTCCAGCACTAGTATACTTGTTACAAAAAAAAACTAGAAAGATTATATAGCTGACTATCAGGAAAAAGAGGAGCTGAAAGTGAAAGTTTGTTCCTAAACTAAGGAAAAAGAAAATGTTGTTGATATGTGGATTTATATACCATCAGGATTCAGTGTGTGGGCAAGCCAGCTGCAAACACATAACTGTCAGCATGCAAAGCAGGATGTTGGGGACAATACACAAATTAGTCAATTAAATATGGACATCAGGCCAAACTGGGACACTTGAGAGTCCTGCTGTGGCAAGAGGCAGGAGGAGTTGCACATCTGAAATAAAAGAGGTCATTATATGAGCAGAATAAGTAGAGTGAAGATAAGGAAATGGAGACAGTATGCAGAAAAATAAAATAAAGAAGGTAAGAGCAGATGGGGAACGGAGAGAGAGAACATGGGCGAGCGTGAGTAAGGAAGGATAAAGAAAAGTAGGGTAATGGGAGGAGGCAGATCGGGGGCAACTAGTGAAGGCTGAAATCAAAACAAAGAGAAGGAAAATTAATGTCAGTGCATTGAGTGAGGAGAAGGACAATGGGCAGCCAGGTTAAAGCAACAGCAAAAAGGAGGATGCGATGAATATTTTGAAAGGATGTGATAAGACAAGACAGAATGAAACGGAAGAACAAATTTGCCTGATTATTGCAGGCTTAGCTCTTTATAGCCCTGATATATGCAGTAATCACCATGATGCCAGTTAGTAGATTTCAAAACAGTGACTAAGGCAATATTAAGAGTTCCTAACAGTTCATAAAAGACTGTACTAAGACATGGTCATTTGTGGTGGCACAAACATTTATAATTATCTTTTTGCTGTGTGAGAATAAGGCATTTTTTAGTTTTAGTGGTCCTAAAAAGTGAATGGGTATTCAATCATGACACATATAAAAAAGCAGTGGTGGTGAACATTGGGTTTTTATTGTAAACAGACTTAAGTTTGATACAGATAGTGAGAATAAATTACAAAATATAGGAAACTTATCAGGGCGATTCATTTACTTATTTAATTTAGTAACTGGGTAGGTGCATGATTCATTCATTTATTTAATTTACAACTGGATAAGTGCATTGGTCAAGCTGACTGTTTTTAGGTGCATCCCAGGTGACGGTAGCAGCATTGTCTATGCTGTTTAATCCTTCCTATTAGTTCTGCTTTTATTCAGTGAAGGTCATTCTAGAGACTTGCAGGTTCATCTTGTGTGTGTCTTAGTTCACTCATTTGCTCTGAGTAGGAGAGAGCACAGTAACCAGCCGGTTAGAGTAGAAAGCTAACTGCAATTTTCTGTAGCCAAGTCCTTTCATCCTAGTACTAAAGTGGTGACACAATATTTCACTGCAGGAATAGCTATCATTATTGCTTCTCTAATCTTACACTGATACACAACACTTTAAAACAGTGGGTCTATATTAGAACACCGAACATTCAAAATTTCAAGTGTTCTAATATCGACCCATTTTCAGTGAACGCTGAAAATATCAAAGAAACAGAAAAACAAATTTTTTCCTAGGGAAAGAATTCGGTTGTCCATTTCTGTTGCTTCGGTATTTGCAGCACTGTGGTGAAAAGGTACGGGTTGGGTTCAGGTAAGTGTGCGATTGTGTGGACGTGAGGGTTAGGGTGGGATAGGTGAGTTAGGGTTAGGGCGCAGGTCAGGTAAGTGTGCTATTATGTGGACATGAGGGTTAGGGTGGGGTAGGAGAGTTAGGGTTAGGGCATGGGTGAGGTGACTGTGCAATAGTGACGGACCTTAGGGTTAGGGTAAGTGGATAGTTATTGGTGTATATATAGTTTAGTGTAGGGTTAGGTGTAAGAGTTTAGGTGTATGTGTGTGGATTGCTGTTTGTTTGGTGTGCTTGTGTTGTGTGTATGTGTTTTGGAACAGCAATTTTTTTCCCTAGGAAAAAATTTGCTATTTTGTATATTCGATGTTTTACATTTTCGATTAATAGGGTTCGATATTAGAACACTCGAAATTTTGAAAGTTCGGTGTTCTAATATAGACCCAAAACAGCTATCTCATGAGTTGTAGCTGGGTTTTGGATGAAGAGTTTTATTTTGAAATGGAAAGTCGTGATGCTTTAACTACACTATATTGTATTGTGTGAGCCTGTTGTGCTCTGTGCATTCTTGTTATAGCTGTTGGTGTTGTTATTTATTTATGTAGTCAAATCTTACTCTTTGTGACCTCAAGGCCATTAGCAAGGCACACCTGTCTGTCAGGAATTATTTTTTTTAAGTTCTTGCAAAGTCATACTTATTACTTCAGTAATACTGTCTATCAATCTTAGTGTCTGTTACCCCCCCCCTCTTCTTTTGCTTTTGATCTTTCACAACATCAGTGGCTTTTATTGTGAATGCTGTCTTTGAACTATGTGGCCAAAGTTGAATTTTAGTTTTACTATCAGATCAGTCTGGATTTATTTCCTTAAGTATTGACTGACTCTGTCTCTAATCTTCTTGCAGTCCACAGAATTATCAAAAGTTTTCTCCAACACTGTGGTTCCAAAGCATCAATTTAATGGTGCAGCACAGCCTTATTCTAAACTCTCACTGCCATATCTTACTACTGGAAAATCATACAAATTCATACAAACCTTTGTTGCCAAGATGTTATCTTATAGTTTTAGCTTTTTGATGCTGAGCAACAAGCCAGCTTTAGCATTTCTGCTTACACCGTGATCAAGAGACTTACTCTTCCTCTCTTTTGGCCATTACAGTGGTATCATCTTTATATCTATGGTTGTTAATACTTCTCCCAAAAAGCTTGATTCCAGCATTAGCCCCGCCTTTCACTGATATCATTATCATATAAACTGAAGAAGTAGAATGACATTATACAGTCTTGTTATACTCCTTTGTCAGACTTCAGCCAATAAACTGACCTGGTATACCCATTTGTCTATGAGCTTCCCAGAGTTTGGTATGGTCCACACAGTCATAGGCTTTACAGTGGTCAATAAAGAAGAAGGAGCTATTTTTCTGGAACTGTTGCTTTCCCCATTGCCAAGCCTATGTTGGCAATTTGACCTCTATTGTCTCTGTCCCTTCTAAAACCAGCTTGTATATCTGCCAGTAGTTGGTCTATATATTGCTGGTGTGTAGCTTGTAGGATCCTATGCATTATTCTGTGCATTACCTTATTAGCAGCTGTTCATTATTTTCAATGCTCTTTAGCTTTGCCCATTTTTGGGACTGGAATATAAATAGACCTTTTCTAATCTATGGACACTTCCATGTTTTCCATATTTGCTAGCAAGTTCTAAACTGCACTATAGCAGCATAATTTTACAGGATTTAAAAAAAGGCAGCTGGAATGCCATCACTTCCTGTGTCCTTCTTAATATCAAGACTTTCTAGGGTCATTTAATTTTACCCTCCAGGATATCTGGTTCTAAATCAGAGAACATAGCATCATATGTATCAATGATGCTATGTTTTTTCCTCATATATTTCTTCTGTATATTCCTACCACCTTTTCTTAATATATTTTACTTTTGTTAGGTCCCTCCAATCTTTGTCTTTTATCATTCTCATTTTTGCCTTTTACTTTCTCTTAATATCACCAGGCTTCTCGAATAGCTCTCTTGTCTTTTCTTTCTATTGTCTTCTTAATTTTTTCAATGCTTGTTTAAAATGTTTCTTTATCCCTCCTTGCTTTTCCTGAAACTCTTCATTCACTTTGACATTAACATCATTGCCTTTTGCTCTCCTTCTTTCCTTGGCCACTAAATGCAGTCATTTTGTTTTCTTAATCTTCTTTTTATTTAGGATATTTTGATGGCACATTCTGAACAATATCATGAATTTCTGATGCCTTGTCCATCAGGTCTAATCCCTTATACCTGTCTTTAGATTCACTTGCAATAGTGCTGAGCTTATATCTCACAAGTCTAGATGCTTTTCTTGTTTTTATTTCTAAACGTTGCAAATAAGAAGCTGATGGTCTGAGCAATACTAAGCTGCAAGTCTGCTTTTTTTAACTGTCTGAACCTCTTCTGTCTATCACTACCAAGTATATAGCCTGTTTGATGTTTGGTATTAACCATTTGGTGATAGCCATTTGCAAGGCTATTTCTTACCTTGTTGAAAAAGATTGTTTCCTATAACCATATCCTGGCAGAAATCTACTGGTCTTCTGTCCCTGTTCACCTATTTGTACTCCGAGGCCAAACCTGCCCATTATTCTAGTTGTATCTTGACTATCAACTTTAGCATTCTAATCAGCTATGATGAATACAGCAGCTGTTTTTGGTATTACCAGCATCTCTAGTTGGAGCATAAACCTGTAGCACTTTAATGCTGAATGACTTACCTTTTAGTCTGACTAAGATCATTATATAATTGTTTGGGTTGAAACCAAGCATTGTTTTGTCACCTTTGATTCTTGACCACAGTAGAAGATCTGATGATTATCCAATGTAAAATAATGCATTCTAGATCATGCTAGTTCAATAATTCCCCAAATGTTAAAAATTATTCTTGCCACCTCATCCTTAACCACTTTAAGTTCACATTGATCCATAATTTTTACATTTCATGATACAGTGGTTTAAAGTTCTTTCCAGCACTAGACTTTCCTTCCATCTCTGAGCACCTCAGCAAATGGACAGCCTTCTGACTTTAATCCATGATTGTCATAAAATCTATCCTACTGATACTCTGTTCTCCCTCAGCAGTATGCTGAACACCTTCAGACGTGTCATAAAATCTATCCTACTGATACTCTGTTCTCCCTCAGCAGTATGCTGAACACCTTCAGACTTGTCATAAAATCTATCCTACTGATACTCTGCTCTCCCTCAGCTGTATGCTGAACACCTTCAGACTTGTCATAAAATCTATCCTACTGATACTCTGCTCTCCCTCAGCAGTATGCTGAACACCTTCAGACGTGTCATAAAATCTATCCTACTGATACTCTGCTCTCCCTCAGCAGTATGCTGAACACCTTCATACTTGTCATAAAATCTATCCTACTATTACTCTGCTCTCCCTCAGCTGTATGCTGAACACCTTCAGATGTGTCATAAAATCTATCCTACTGATACTCTGCTCTTCCTCAGCAGTATGTTAAACACCTTCAGACATGTCATAAAATCTATCCTACTGATACTCTGCTCTCCCTCAGCAGTATGCTGAACACCTTCAGATGTGTCATAAAATCTACCCTACTGATACTCTGCTCTCCCTCAGCAGTATGCTGAACACCTTCAGACGTGTCATAAAATCTATCCTACTGATACTCTGCTCTCCCTCAGCTGTATGCTGAACACCTTCAGACTTGTCATAAAATCTATCCTACTGATACTCTGCTCTCCCTCAGCTGTATGCTGAACACCTTCAGACTTGTCATAAAATCTATCCTACTGATACTCTGCTCCCTCAGCAGTATGCTGAACACCTTCAGACGTGTCATAAAATCTATCCTACTGATACTCTGCTCCCTCAGCTGTATGCTGAACACCTTCAGACTTGTCATAAAATCTATCCTACTGATACTCTGCTCTCCCTCAGCAGTATGCTGAACACCTTCAGACATGTCATAAAATCTATCCTACTGATACTCTGCTCTCCCTCAGCAGTATGCTGAACACCTTCATACTTGTCATAAAATCTATCCTACTGATACTCTGCTCTCCATCAGCAGTATGCTGAACACCTTCATACTTGTCATAAAATCTATCCTACTGATACTGTGCTCTCCCTTAGCTGTATGCTGAACACCTTCAGACTTGTCATAAAATCTGTCCTATTGATACTCTGCTCTCCCTCAGCAGCATGTTGAACACCTTCAGACGTGTCATAAAATCTATCCTACTGATACTCTGCTCTCCCTCAGCTGTATGCTGAACACCTTCAGATGTGTCATAAAATCTACCCTACTGATACTCTGCTCTCCCTCAGCAGTATGCTGAACACCTTCAGATGTGTCATAAAATCTATCCTACTGATACTCTGCTCTCCCTCAGCAGTATGCTGAACACCTTCAGACTTGTCATAAAATCTATCCTACTGATACTCTGCTCTCCCTCAGCAGTATGCTGAACACCTTCAGACGTGTCATAAAATCTATCCTACTGATACTCTGCTCTTCCTCAGCAGTATGTTGAACACCTTCATACTTGTCATAAAATCTATCCTACTGATACTCTGCTCTCCCTCAGCTGTATGCTGAACACCTTCAGACTTGTCATAAAATCTATCCTACTGATACTCTGCTCTCCCTCAGCAGTATGCTGAACACCTTCAGACATGTCATAAAATCTATCCTACTGATACTCTGCTCTCCCTCAGCAGTATGCTGAACACCTTCATACTTGTCATAAAATCTATCCTACTGATACTGTGCTCTCCCTCAGCTGTATGCTGAACACCTTCAGACTTGTCATAAAATCTATCCTACTGATACTCTGCTCTCCCTCAGCAGTATGCTGAACACCTTCATACTTGTCATAAAATCTATCCTACTGATACTCTGCTCTCCATCAGCAGTATGCTGAACACCTTCATACTTGTCATAAAATCTATCCTACTGATACTGTGCTCTCCCTTAGCTGTATGCTGAACACCTTCAGACTTGTCATAAAATCTGTCCTATTGATACTCTGCTCTCCCTCAGCAGCATGTTGAACACCTTCAGACGTGTCATAAAATCTATCCTACTGATACTCTGCTCTCCCTCAGCTGTATGCTGAACACCTTCATACTTGTTATAAAATCTATCCTACTGATACTCTGCTCTTCCTCAGCAGTATGCTGAAAACCTTCAGACTTGATGGGCTCTCTTTCCAATGTCATTTTGATATGTCTCTGTTTGCTTTTGTTCATGGAGGTTTTCTTTGCAAAAATCCTTTAATGGTTTGCTGTTACCTTTTCTACAGGATCATTTTCATCTGATCTCCCTGGTAATGCTGATAAATAAAGGATTTGTTAATTAATAATAAATAAGTTAATAAATAAATAAAATATCAAAGTTTTATAATTGATTACGTTTTCTTAAGGTTTTTATGTGCACTGCTATTCACTGGCCATGGGCATCCAGGGATTCAGTGTGTTAAATATACTCATTTATACCTTCACTGATGAGTGAAAGCTGAGAATCTGGTCCTGACATCTATGTTATTGTAGGTGAAAGGCTTTTTTGTGTTATGCCGTACTCTGCAATGACCCCATTACTGCATGATGTGCAGTAAAGTCATTGTGGGCCTGTTTACACTTTTCCATGCACATGGCCTACTGTAAAGATCATGTTTGCCTTGTTGTACTTATACTCGCCTAATGAGGTGCTTCTTGTTCACTAATAAGGGGCTTCTACGCAAACAAGAACCCTAGTGTCCTTCCCCAACAGCCAGACCACTACTCAGACCCTACTAATTAGCATAACAGGCAGTAGTTCATGCTTTTCACCAGTTGCTAACATTTTTATTTTATTTATAGAATGGAATATCTGTTCTACCGGAGTGAAGAATTGGAGCCTTGTTTTGCATAGCCTTTAAGTGAGGTGCAGGGGACACTAGCATTGTGCAAGACAGGCCTGGTACCTGCAGACATGGATGCTGATGTTATCACCTGTAGGATGAAGAGGGAAGATAACCCCCCTGGGTAGGCTCAATTTAGGTGCACCTCCTGAAGAACTGTATATAGTGAGTACCATATCTTTATACTGTTAATGTTAGACAAAGGAAAATAAATAGAGTTGTTTAGCTTCTACCCAAGCTCAGCCCCAGCAAGAATAACTTTGTTTAGAATTGATTAGCAGCAATAAAGATGATTTAGTATAAAGTATCACAGTTGTTCTATGTGAGTGACAGTTAAAAGACTGAGTGCATTCATGGGTACTCTAATCTTTTATTTTTTTTCCTATCATAGAATTAACTAAGACATTGTGAAAGGGAATTAACCAAGAATAAAGCATGAGACAGAGTTTATTACCTGGCAGCTGTCTTATGTTAATAAAGTGCTTGCTTATTCATATGTGGAAACAATAATTAGAAGGATGTGGAGAACATGATATAGATAGTGGATAGACATGGTTTGTAAAACGTGTTTAAGTCAGGAGGATGGAACAGGCAGCTAGAGTCTTTGGCACAGTTGCAGGTTTTTTTCAGACTGAGCATAACCCTACATAAACAAAGTACAGTTGTGTACACTTACCATAAATGTAGATGTTCAAGTGTATTCACTGTTGCAGTCATCACACTTGGGTTATCTGCCTGCAGGTAGCCCTCAGTCGGACCGAATACCAGAGTCTTGGGATTTCTGCATCGGATGCTGTCACCTCTTCCATGACGTCAGGTTGTCAGGGGTATAAAACATGCAGCTGATGCCATTACATCTGTTTTTCTTGCCCTAAATGTCAGGAGCCCCCAAAATAGGAAGCTATTACATGGTGTGGAACACTTCCAGTAAAAAGTAAATACCCCTGCCATAAAAGATGGCCAAAAACAGGATAGGTAAAAAGGATAGCAAAAACCAGGGGGCTGGAGGGAGGGAAACCAGGACTGCAACAGTGAATTCACTCAAACATCTACATTTATGGTAAGTGTACACAACTGTACAACGTTCTTCATTTTTCACTGTTACAGTCATCACACTTAGGTTGATTCCCAAAGCTGAGAAAGGGTAGAGGCAGTCAAGAAGTGTTGGGGCTGGCTAGCAGGCCTTGTAAGACTGCTATAGCAAATCCAGCTCTGGATTTAGAAAAAAATAGGTAAGTGGTAATGCTTGGTGAAGGTGTGTACAGAACTCCAGGTTGCAGCTTCCAGGATGTCCCTGGTGGGGACCCCCCTGAGAAATGCTGTAGAAGTTGAAGTAGCTCTAGTGGAATGAGTTCTGATCCCCAGAGGGGTAGGTTTTCCATGGTGCTTGTAGCAAAAATGGATGCAGTGTGCTATCCATTTGGAAATGGTTTGCTTCGAAATGGCCTTGCCCTCTGCCCCTGTAGCAAAGCTGACTAGTAGCTGGTCAGATTTTCTGAAAGGCTTAGTCCTGTCAGGGTAGAACCTGAGCCGTCTGTGCATGTCCAAGGAATGCAGGATCCTTTCCCATGTATTCTGAGGATTAGGGAAAAAGGTTGGCAAATGGATGGATTGGTTTAAAGGGTCTATGTCAATTAAACGAATGCTTGAAATGTCGAACAAACTATATGTTCAACATTTCAAGTGTTCGAAGGTTGACTTTTAATGACACCATACAGTGCAGAATGGGAGAATTTCCCTTTTCTGCACTGAAGTTTGGTATCGGAGTTGGTATATTTAAGTAGGGGGTGTGGGGGTGCAGGGGAGCTTTTCTTTTTTTTTATTAGATATTCAAACTTCCAAATATCAACCATATGGTCTTGAACATATAGTATTCGACATTTTGGAAGTTTGAATATTTGACATAGAACCAGTTTAAAGCCACACTGGATACCACCTTGGACATAAAGGAAGGGTTAGTCCTGAGGGAAGCCCTGTCAGCATGGAAAATAATGAAGGGCTCCACCGCCATTAGTGCTTGTAACTCAGACACTCTTCTTGCTAAAGTAATACTAGAAGTAAGGCTGTTTTCCAAGAGAGGAATTTTAACTCTGCTGAAACAGCAGGTTCAAAAGGGGGAAGTGTGAGCTTTTCCAGTACAAAGTTAAGGTCCCAGGCCAGGGTGGGAGCTCTCCTAGGGGGCCTTAAATTGTTAGCTCCTCTCAGGAACTGCTTGATGAGAGGGTGAGAAAAGAAAGGCGGCTCAGTATTTTAATGAGCTGAGATGGCAGAGGCATGAATCTTAATGGATGAGAAAGATAGGCCTCTGTGGAGCAGCTCCACTAGGTAATCAAGGATTTGAGGTAAGTTGTGCACAGCTGTGTCCTTTCTTTGAGACTGACTCCAAGAACAATATCTTTTCAGCATAGGATTTCCTAGTACTAGGCCTTCTGGCCTCAAGGATGACATCCAACACCTGTTTGCTGAGGGATGTTGGTGATGTATTCATGGGATAAGCCAGGCTGCAAGGTTTAAGGTTTGCAGCTGTGGATGCAAAATCTATCCCTCCTGCTGAGACAGCAGGGAAGGTGTCTGATGTAGGTGCCAGGGTGGCACTGCTGTCAGACTGCGTAGGAGTGGGTAGCAGTGCTGGCATGGCAAGTCTGGTGCAATAAGGATTGCCCTTGGCCTGTCCTGTTTGATATTGAGTAGTACTTTTGAGAGGAGGGGCGGTGGAGGAAAGGCATAAATTGAGAGGTTTTCCTATGTAAAGGATAGGGCGTCCACCTTCCAGGCTCTGTTGTGAGGGTTCTTGGTGCAAAATTTATTCAATTGGTGGTTTTAGGGGGAGGCAAAAAGGTCCACCTCTGGAGTTCCCCACCACTGGGTTAGAAGTTTGAATAAGTTAGGTTCCAGTTTCCACTTGTGAGGGTCCAGTAGATTTCTGTTTAAGTCATCTGCCAGTGAATTTTGCTTGCCTGGCAGGAATTGAGCTTGTAGGTGCACTTGGATGCTCAAGGCTGTGTTCCACAGAGCCATGGCTAACCTGCAGAGTGGGTAAGAATGAGTCCCACCCTGCTTGTTTATGTACCACATAACTGTGGTGTTGTCTGTCTTTATCAGGAGCTGTCCTGGAAGGATAAGGTATTTGAAGACTGTTGGAGCATACTTTACAGCTAGCATCTCTTTTTGATTGATATGCAGGGGAATTTGTTCTGGGCTCAATTTGCCTTGAATGCATTTGACTGCCACGTGAGCCCCCCCCCCCCATGCATAGTCTGATGCATCTGTTGTCAGGGTTTGGGCGGCGAGGGGTTGAGTGAAAGGAAGTCCATTGTTGTGGTTGCATGCTTCTGCCCACCAAAGGAACTCTGCCGTTAGACAAGGCATGATAGGAATCACTGTTTCCAGGTCCTGAGAATGTTGACACCAGAAACTTTTTAAGTACCATTGAAGTTTCCTCATATGCAGTCTTGCATATAGAATTAGCAGAATGCATGAGACCATGAACCCTAGGGCTTGCAGTATTTTCCTTGCAGATAGCTGGGGTTTGTTGGCCATTAGTTTGAAATAGTTCGTCAAATGGACCTGCTTTTCTGGAGTGAGGAATACCATCTGGGAAGTTGCGTTCAAGCTTGCTCCCAGGAATGCAATTTGTTGGCTGGGCACCAGTTGTGATTTATTTTTGTTGATGATGTATCCCAGTGAAGTTAGAAGTCTTTTTACAAATGTTAGGTGCTGAAGTAGCATTTCCTGCCTGTCCACCTGAATCAGGCAATCGTCCAAGTATGGGTAGATTTAAATATTTCTCTGCTTGCAGTATGCAATGGCTGGAGCCAGGCATTTTGTGAATACTCTGGGCGTAGTAGATAAGTCAAAGGGAAGTGCATAGAGCCTGCCCTGAAACGTAGATATTTCATACAAGACTCCCTTATGGGGATGTGCAGATAAGCTTCTTTTAAGTCTAGGGTGACTAACTAGGCATCCTTAGCTAGCATAGGAAGAAGCTCTTGCAGTGTAAGCATTTTGAATTTTGGGACCACCAGAAAGGTGTTGAGGATTGATAGATCCAGGATTGGGCGCCAAGAGCTCTCATTTCTGGGCACCAGGAACAGTCTGGAGTAGAAACCCTGTCCCCTTTGTTCTACTGGAACAGGTTGAATAGCCCTGATATGGAGAAGGGAAAGTTCTTGTTTTTGAGCCTCTGCCCAGTGGTTTGATAGAAGGTCTGGCAACCCGCTTGGTGTTGGCAGTGAGTGGAAGTAGAATCTGTATCCCTGAGATACAATGTTTAGAACCCATCGGTCCTGAGTAATGGACATCCAGTTTTTTGCATGAAGGGTGAGTTGTCCTCCTAGGGATGCAAGTACTTGGGCATGGCTGGGAAGGATAATTGGAAAGTCATTGTGAACTTTTTCCATAAGAGGGTGGCTTACCACTCCCTGGTTTTGAGGTGGAAACACTCCATTGTTTAGATCTCTGCATACCCTAAGACTGTAGTCTTGGTGGTCTGTTTCCCCTGGGTTTGGACAGAGAAGGCCTGAGAGGGACTGGAAAGGACCAGTTTTTTGAAGGCCAATGCCTACTGAATCTAGGTGGCTGTACCTGTAAGAAATATTTGACAGTTTGCATAGATTTAGCTTTTTCTTCCATCTTTTTAATAACTTCTGCTTTTGTGCCAAACAAATGCTCCTGATTTAATGGAGCATCTAGTAATTTTGCTTTGACATGGTCAGGCAGGACTTGTTATTTTAGCCAAGCATGCCTTCTCAGTACAGACCCAGTGACAGCAACCCTGCAAGATGCTTCTAAGGCATCAAACCCACATTGCAAAGTAAGTTTACTAACTTGGTTTGCAGAATGCATTAACTCTTGTAAATCTTTATTTTCTGCACAATCTGGAAGTAGTACCATTTTTTGTTTAATTAGTTCCATAATATGTTGCTGGTACTTCAACATGTGAAACTGGCAATTCAAAGCCCTGATGGCAAGAGTTGCAGAGGTATACACCTTCTTACCCCATCTGTCTAAAGCTCTAGAATCCCTGTCTGAAGGGTAGGGTTTTTGGCTGTAGTAGCCTTAATGCCTTTAGGTCCCTGGGAAATGGTCTCTGGATCCGCAGTAGGATTCTTAAAGAGAAATTTGTGAGAATCAGGTACTCTGTAGTACCTGTCAGGTTTTCTAGGAGCTGGTGGTAAGGTGTCAGGAGTAAGACTGGACTCCAAGAAGACATTGTCTACAATATCCAGGACAGGGGGTATAGCTAGAGGCCTGTGCTGAGGCAAATCTAAAAATTCCCTGAGTCTCTTTTTGGACTGAGGATAGTCCTGGCTTTCCTAGTGGAAATGCTCTCTTAAGGTATGCAAGGTTTCACAAAAAGAAAAATCCTCTGGAGGTGAGGCAGAGGGAATGGATTCCTCTGCATCTGAATCCTCATAGGTAGATAAGGGTATGTCCTGGTAATCAGAAGGGTCAGAGTCATCAGACTCCTGGTCTGTAGAATCAGAAGGAAATTCAATTCTTTGTCTTTTGGCAGGGGAAGGCTGGCTTCCCCTAATTAGAGTAATAAGGTCTTCAGCCATTCTAAGCATTTGTTTTTGTGGCATGGGAGGATGAGCATATGCTTTGGACGTCAGTTTTCTAGGTGTAGTGAGAAATCTGGGCCTGAGAAACTCGGTAGTTTCAGTAGGAAATGAAGTTGTTGGTTTAATATGAATATCGGTAGGTCAGAATGCACCATCAGAAGCCAGTGCCCGCACAGCGGCTCCAGACCCATCCAAGGTAGAGACATCTGCAGGTTCCATAGCCGAAGAAACATCTCACGGTGTACCGGACTCGGAATGGGTCTCAGCAGAGGCCTGCGAATCTGTAGAAGTGGGCATCAGGGGCTGCAAAGGCACCTCACTGATTACTGGTGGACTGGTGACAAGCTTAACGGAAGCGTCATTGGCAGTTTTTGACCTATGTGGTCTGTCTCTGTCTTTGTCTTTGCGCTTTTTTGGAAGATCGGTAGTCGGATGGCTTACCAAAGCCATTTCTGAATACAGAGAATGAGAGTGAAAGAATTTAGCTATAAAAATAGCCTGATGATGAATGGTTTGGGCATTAAACAAGGCACAAAACCAACAGCTAGGGATGTCGTGATCTGGGCCTAAACAGGTGATGCAGTAAGAATGACAATTTCTGTGAGGTATTTGCTTTCTACAGGCAAGACAATTGTAAATTTTTTCTGACATTGGTTAGAGCAAGAAAAAAAGAATCCCCAATGGGGTACTTAGCTTTAGAAGACTTCAGATCTGAAACTCAAAAAAATGAAAATTTCAGGTAGCGGCCAACCAGCACTTGCAAACTGCTTCTGCTTCGGGCTCCTTCTCGGCAAGAAAGACTGATGTAATGGTGTCGGCTGCATGTTTTATACCCCTGATGACCTGATGTCATGGAAGAGGCGACAGCATCTGACGCAGAAATCCCAAGATTCTGGTATTCGGGCCGACTGAGGTCTACCTGCAGGCAGATAACCCAAGTGTGATGACTGCAACAGTGAAACACGAACATCTAACAGTACTTTAAACTGACTCTTTGTGTTCTCTGGCTCCTTATACTGAGTGTTTAAATTAGGATGCTGGGAAATGATGTTTAAATATTAAGGATCAAGACCTGTTCTTTAGATGCAGTTCAGTTTAATAATTTTATTCTGCAAGCTTTCTGAGCTTATAGTTGTAGTTTAAAATGTGCAACCCCAATATGAAATATGTTGTTAACCTCCCTCTCAAATTGAAAGACAAATGTCAAAGGAACAGAAATACAGCAGATTTATGTCATTTGAAATTTACAATTTGGCTTGAATTCATTTTCAGGCATTTTCAAAAAGTAAATAAATCATGCAGTTCTTCACTGCTGCCTCACTGTTTTATGTGTACTTTTGGGATCCAGGTTTGACTTGCTAGTAAGCATAGTAGCTACTTTTAAAATAATGGTTGCCAGGTCCCCTGTTCTCCTATATGATATTTTTTCTAATTCCATTTCCCTGCTATTTTCTTTTCTCCCCATTCATGTATGTAAAGCTGTAAAACCCTGCAAATTACACTTGGGGTAGGATTATCACCATTGTATATATGTCACTTATAATAACAAAATGACTTTTAATTTTGGACTATATCAGTGCTAGCACCATTGTGACATTCACCCGTGTCCCAGAATATAAATTTTCATGTAAGCAGCGAAAGTGGGATTACTTTTTAAACAAATGTTTCGAAAGTACTGATGTTTTAACTTTTTATTTATATATTGTTGTATTTGCATGTTTAATTCCGTTAAAAACTGTTGTTGTACCAGAAAAGGGTATATGGAGCCATGTGCTTGTCTGGTTAACAAATGTGAAATAAAATAAAATAAAGTGCAAGAAAGAGTTATATATTTATTCAAGTTTAAATTGCTTAGGAAGAGAAATTATAGCTACCATAACTTGTTGAGTCAAATGGAGGATTTGAAGTAACTTGAGGTATATATTGACCCTTAAGCAAAACTTAAAAAGTAAGCTTCCTTTCCCTTCTTCCATTTAAACTATGCATACATATAGAAAAAGAGTTCTGTCTGCTGCAGACTATGATTTTTCTGGTTGAGCTTTATGTTTAGGGGGTAAAAAGACCAGAAATCTTCCATTCAGAAGAAAACTTTCATAGGCTATTAATAAATATTTAAAATAACAGACTTCAAAGTACTGTGACCAAGTGGCAGAGACCTTTGAAGCAGTTGTGTCACCTGAACAACTTTAAATCAGAGCATGTTGGTGGAAAGTGGCAACCCTCTGAGCATGCATTTTTGAACTATCACTGAAGCAGCACTTGAGATAAAGACTATGGGGGTGATTGGGAAGTTTTTCTCATTTCAGTACAAAGAAAATATCCTGAAGTCTGCACATGGGGGACTTATCTTACCATGGCAACGCCATTAGAATAGACACTGACTATTTAGCTGGGGTACTTTCTCTGCAGCAAGAGTGTGTTTACTCTTGAAGTTGCTGGAACAGAGGAGAGTACATTTTCCCATGTGATTTCCAGTGAAACTGTTTTCATGAGGCCTGGGCAAAAGTCAACTCATAAGAGTTTAGCAGAAGCCTATGGATTGTGTCAGAATTTGGACATGGTGTCTGGCAATGATGTACATGAACAGTGGGGTAATCCTAAAACTGATGTGAAGAAGTAACAAAAAGAAGATATTTGAACATTAGATATCTAGACCTATTCTTGGGTGTAGCTTAACGAATCATCCATGCTACCAGAAGTAGAAAGTCAGAAATGCAAATGCCATGAGTGTTAATTATCAGAGGAAAGAAGGTATCAACAAAGCAGAACAGATGAGCAAACAAGGATAGGAGGTGTCATTGTGGAGTAACACTGGAAACTGGAAATAGTAGCAGAGTTCATAGAAGCAGCTTTCAGAACCCTTGCTCATGATGAGGAAAGAGAAAAGAAAATGGAAAAAGGTGTCTTCCATATGACAAATGACAGGAGAAGATATTAGGAAAAGTATGCGGCCTTTAATAAATAAGAAAAAAAAAACATGGGAGAAGATGAATGGTAATAATGATTATCAGAAATAAGTAGAAAAGGCAGTAAGAAAAATGCCCAGACTAAGGAAACTGCAGAAAATTTAATCAAAAGGGCAGGCAAAATGTTTTGTAATTAAATAAGTGAGCAAGGAAAGACAAAAACAGAAGCAGAATGCTTAAACAAATGAATGGGTTGAGTGGTAATAGATGAAGGATAAACAGGGTTGCCAAATGAATAGTTGGCATTCAAAGATGATGAGAGTAGAAATTTGTCACCTATAGTTATTAAAAGTGGTCTCTTCAAAGAAATGTCCATGAAAGAACTCCACAAATAATATGGACAAGGTGGCAGATCTTATAGAGTTCCCTCTAGAATTCTTTAAAAAACTGAGAGGAAAAGTGGTAATGCTATTATCTATCTATCTATCTATCTATCTATCTATCTATATATCTATCTATCTATCTATCTATCTATCTATCTATCTATCTATCTATCTATCTATCTATCTATCTATCTATCTATCATCATTCTATCTATCTATCTATCTATCTATCTATCTATCTATCTATCTATCCTTTGTTGACCATGTTAGTCCCACAAGGCTTCATAAAATTATGAGATGATAAGGTTCATAAATCATTGTCAGTGACATTAGTGGGTGCAAAGGAGAGTCTGAAAACTACCACCTTGTTAGTCTTATTTCAGTCATGGAGGGATTACAAAAGGAAAGAATTGTAGAATATTTGGAAGCCAGTAGGGTATGGATGACATATGGTCGGACATAAAAGGTTAGTAAACATATTACACAAACTTGGAGAGAATCTTGGGTTGATAGCATGGGTGAGACACTGGCTAGTGATAATACCTTGTTGACTGATAAGTGGAGTCCACTTGTGGTAGAATGGATACTTGTGGGTGGACCCATGGATTAGATTAGAAGGTCTATAAAATGGATGATACACAAAAATATATAAAGAATGAACATTTGGTAAATTCTCTTAAAGATGTGAGCTTAAAGTTATTACACAAAATATAAACTAAAACATATTTATCCCAAAAGCCCAGAAGAGTAATACACAGAAGGGAAGCAGTAGGCAGCAAAAAGTTTCACATCTTATGGGTGAAGGCAAAGCAGTGGAGAAGGTGAATGGAATACTGTCACACAGTTGAAGCTCTGTCAGTAGTGGAAACCAAAGCATTTTTATTCCTCTCTAAATGGTTGCCAGGACTTTCTAATAGGATAGCATGTACAGTTTTGCAGTTCTGGTGATCTTCTCATGGATATAAACAAGATTGTGGTGAAGAGCAGCAACATTGTATATGATTTAAAAAGTATGAGAGGCAGAGAGAGAGAGATGTTAAAAACATAAATTATACAGTCTTAAAGAAAGGAAGAGGAGAACATGACAGGATCATGTAAGTATTTTAAGGAAAGCTAAAGTCATTACATTATTTAAAGGTGCAAGGTCGACAGCTTAGACGAGACACAAAGAGACTTTTTTTCTGATAAAGAGTGGTAGAAGAGTTTTCTGAGGGCATATATTCAAAAAGTGATAAAATTCAAAGCTACTTAAGACAGAAAGCAGTTTTAAAAAGAGGTTAGAAGAAAATGAGCTGTTAAGTATGATTTATGCTATTGATCTAGTGGTTGGTGAAATGGATAAAACAAGGTGGGCAGAGCAACCCTTACCTGCAATCTCAGTATGTTTATGTGGAGATGGCAATCAGTTTTATAGTAACTTTTAGTGTTACTCGCTTTGTTACGGGTTCTTTGTCTATGCACCTGCTTACTGCTACAGTGCAATAGTACTTGGAAATACTGTATTTCTGCACCTTTTCTGCTGTTAATTTCATTTTCTCATTACAATGCCACGTGTGCATTGTTTTTACAAAAAGGAATAAACAAGAGGATACTTGAAAGTGTAAGGTTAATATCTGTCATGGTGGCACATCTTCGGCCACTAAATCAGAGACAGACTTGGAACATCACATATTGTCAAATGTGTTGGCAAGCAAATGTTGCCTGTGCTGTGTATTATTGCAAAATTGTAGTTTTGCTACTATTTGGCTGAAACATGGTCAGAACTTGGAGATTAATTATATTTTTATTTTCTCCAATGTTTTACAGTTTCAGTGTTGATTATACTTTGTACTGGTGTGTAGGGGTGCAGGCCCCAGGGAGCTTGAATCTAGAGAAGTATAGTTTTAATGTGTAGCTGAATGAATGCCATTTACTCTGTCTACATTTCATTAAAATGCCACTTACCCATATTGTTTTCAACTTTCTGACATGGTTCCAAACCATATCTCTCAGCCCTTTAACAAAAGAATCAGAGATAAAGCCAAAAATATTGAATGATCAAAGGATGAAAAATAGGGACAGATTTTAGAAGTTGCTCTTGTAAAATTAAAGTTGCTAGAATAATAGGTTTTGCTTTAAAATGCATTTTCTGAAGGATATGTAGTTGAACTCTCAAATGTCTGCCTTTACTTAGTGACTCAGTCTTCAATGTTTTCTAAGAAAAACATATATTGTACAAGGGACAGACCAAAAATATGAGACAAAAATCTAGACAACCCATTTAAAAATGCTTGTTAGTTGTGCAGCTGGCTTTTTTAATTTAAAATACTAATTTTTGATTATTATACCTAACAAATTACACATCCATTAATTCCATTACTGCCCAACTGAACTTGTATGACAAGGATTACTTGGAGGACAAAAGTCTGAATCGCATAATTTTCTACCAGTTGTAAAATATACTCACACTTACCATTACATTCATTACCACTGCTTGCCAGATATGTCTTCAGATGGACACAAGACTGAAAAATGGTTTACAGTCTGGCATAGATCAAAAATTGCTTATGTATGAAGAAAGCACTTCATTTAGTTTAAATCTGACTTAGCAATGCTGACATTTCAGACAACATGCAGAAACAAAGCAATTTCTTATAGATGTTAGAGGAAGCCTTTTTTCTTGGAGAAAGATTCTTGGCTGTATAGAAAATTCCAGATGTGTTATCTTAGTATCATTTTCTTTGAGACAATTTTGAGTGCCATGGGTTTTGTTGTCACTTAGTGCAAATCTAGACAGACTAAACATGGCCATTTTCTTTGTTTTATTTGCCTTGGACTTCTGTAGTTCTTAAAACTGAGAGGTAGTTTTCTAACTTTGAGATTTATGCCATTATAGTTGCCACCTCCACTACCTCTCAAACTCTTGCGCAACAATTCTGGACAAAGCCAAACATATTGGGGGAGAAAGGCCCACAATGAAGGACAAATTTTAAATACTGCTCTTTTAGTTTTAGATAGTTGCTAAATTAACAGGTTTTGCATTGGCATCCATTTTCTGAATGATATGACGTGTGAAACTCCAATGTCTCTCATTAATTAATGAAGTTAATCCTCAATAATTTGCCAGAAAGTCACTGCTTATATTTGGAACAGACTAAAAATATGAAGCAAAATTTGGACATTCTGCAAAAAGTTGGACAGTTGATAAGTATCATCACCTCTAAGGCTCCTGATTATAGCCATAGTGACTTCTAGCATATTGCTTGGCCTAAGCCAGAGCTTGAGTTATCACTGTCTTATTGGCAAGTTGCCACATTACATATTTTTTTCTTGTTGGCTGACTATTGTAATTTTCAGTCAGACATCTAGCCATATAATAAATACATAGCTAGTACCCATTTCTAAAGTGAATGGGTGCAGTTCCATAGTGGTGCATAGTTGCAGAGGTTTCTAATCTGGCTAATTTAACCTTCACATGTATTGCTACAGAAATGATAGATCCTGCATGGAACCTGTCAAAGAGTACGTAGCTTATGGCAGAGATTGTATTTCATGTCTTATGATCCCCTTTACTAGTCCTGTTACATTTACATATACTTGTACTTCAGAAGAAAATGAAATGCATGATAAATTGAAAGGAAATCTGAAAGCAAAATTACAAGGTTATGTCCATCAATTACTTATTTTAAAAGAAATATAGTCCCATTAGTTTTCTACCTGGAATGCAGTATGTGGCATTTTTCAATGTTAAAAAAGACCTTTGATCCAAAAATCTAAATGAATTAATAATAGCTTAGTATTTTTATTATCAGCCCCCTATTGGAATGTCGGCAGCCAAAATGTGAAGTGCTGAAAAGCCGAAAACAAATGACAGAAACTAGAGAAGAACAGCAAATCTTGAGCATTACTCTTTTCATTTAAATTTATTTTTTTGCAGTGGGCAAGACCCCCTTCACCCTTAAATGTAGGGGGGGGCAAACCGCCAACCCACAAACCTATATAAACCAACACTAAGATCACCATACCACAGATTAAAGGGAATATTCTGCAAAATTGCAATCTCTGACTTAATAAATATAAGTCTATTTTTTTTTTACATTCATTATCTGTATTTTTGGACTCACCCAAGCAGGTCCTGACATTTCAAAATGGTTACCATTTGAGTGGGAAAATTGATTCATTCTGAGTATACCTTATCTTTCTTTCTTTAATTAGTATTGCTTTTGTTTTTGTTGTTATCCAAGAGTGCTCTTCTCTTCACCGACAACATACGCAGAATTGTCTCCTTTTGCAGTTCATATGAGTTTCAATGTATTGGTAGCATATTCTAGTACAATGGTTTAGTCCTGTTGCACCTACTGTTATTGGAACTGACTGGGTATCTTCCACATTGCTCTTGTTTCTGCTTGCAAATTCTTTTATTTTATGACTTTGTGTCTCAGTACATAAAACACTATAATTGTTGGATGTAACAAGTTTAATGATTAAAGCTAAGTTTGTCTTTTTTCGTTGGACTACTATATCTGTTTTTCTTGCATGCATTTTTTGAACTGTCCGTAATGGGTGATCCCATGTGATATAAACTTCATCACAGTTGATGATGCTTTATGATTCATGTTTCCAGTGTTTCTCAGCACTTCTGTATTGTAGTGTTTGCACAATCCATAGTGTGACAAAAGGAGATACTGCCAACACAGCTAGCTGGAATTTTGTAAATAATTGTATGTCATTGGTGAATATTGAAACGATTTAAACAAGATGCTTGTGTTACAAATTTATTAGAAATATATGCCATGTGTATATCAAACTGCTCTGTACTAATGTTTGCATTGAAAAGATATTTGTAAAAGTGCTGTGTTTAAAATGTATCCACGGTGTGCCCTACTGGAAGAGAACAGAAATATACATGAACTATTGTAACTGTTTAAATGTATATATTTTAATAGTGGAAACTGGGATACAGGAGATTAACATCAGTCTAGTAAACTTTAAAAAAATATCTGAAGTTAAATTACTTTATATGATGCAATAAAGAGGCTACCTCTCAAGTTTTCCATGAAGATAGAAACACAGAGTCTGTGCTAGGAAGCTCTCTGTATTGTTCTTGGAGTGAACTAATTGCTACTTTTGAAGCATGAAAAATACACAAGCAATAATGCCTGACAAAATGTGTGTTAATGTGTAATTAATTCCCGCAGCGTCAGGCCTCTACATCACTGGAAGGGCATTAATTACACATTAACACGCACCCTGGAGGCCATTATTGTACTTAGACAATGTGCTTGCTGTAAATTCGGTGTGCTTTACTTGCTTATTTATTATTTTAAGTACTATTTTTTTTTATATATTTTTAATGTAAAATAGTTCCTCCACCTACTATTGCAAATTTGCTGTAGTATATGTTAATGGTGTTGGAGGAAGCATTTTACATCAAATATATATATATATATATATATATAATAATATAGTGCTTAAAAAAACATAAGCAAGTGAACACAACAATTTTACATACAGCCCATTCTCTCTCCCATACAGACACACACAGTCTCTTCTGCTTTCACACACATGCATATACACACAGGGTCTCTTCTGCTTTCATACACACATTCAGCCACACAAGATCTGTCTCACCCTCTTTCTCAATCTCTCAGTCTCCAGCTGCTTTCATACACACATTCTGTATCACTCTGTCTCGATCTCTCTCACAGGCATTCTCCTCTGCTTACATACATGCATTCACTCACACATCACTCTCGCTTTCTCTCTCACTCGCTCCATTCATTGCTCTCTCTCACTCACACACACACACCACACACACACACACACACACACACACACACACACACACACACACACACACACACACAATCACTCTCTCTCTCTCTCTTACTTGCATACATACATACACTCTCACACACACATGATGCATTTTCTTTCTTTTTTTTCTGTCTTTTTATTTTACACTCGCTAAACAGCAAAAGCATTGCTTAGCCAGTGTAAAATAATGGTTTGCTCACTCTCACTGACATGCACACATAAACTCACACATAAACACACACACACACACACATGTACCTTTTTCTCTTCTTTTTTATATTTTACACTCACTAAACAGCAAAAACATTGCTTAGCGAGTGTAAAATAATGGCGGCCATCCTGTTTCCTCAGTCCGAGCTCCACGGCGGCTTGATAAGCTGCCGTAAAGAGGCAAACTCATTCTTCTCAGTGGGTATTATTTGTACATTAATACCCTGCTAGAGAATGCTCATTCTCCAATCAAGATATTAATGTACAGTTTGCCCTTTGTCTAAAATTGTTTTATGACTTCTAGCATCTACCAAAGATCTGAGGAAATCCCTTGTCTGTATATTTTTACAGGTAGATGCTAAATGCTGCCAGCTTCTAGCAATGGGGGTTTTGGCCTGGGAACTAGAAGTCAGATGATAAGAAGTGATGTCATCCTGCAAGCTATCCCAGCAATAACATTTTAGATATTAATTTGAGAAGTCTGTTAGTGAGACAGAGCATTCTGCATTCTGTCATGGATCTGACGACAACAACAAGAAAACACATTCACAACATCTTCCTTGCTCCAATAGTAACTTACTAGGGAATAGAAATTCTCTTAGATACAGTCAGGAATATAGTGAAGCTTAGTTTAGATATTTTTCTTTATTTGTGTGAGCCTGTACTGCAATGCTATTTTAAATATTTCCTGTGGTTTTGAACTCTGATGTTACTGTGAATATATATTTAGTATTCTCTTGTTCTTTTATTATTTATTGTTAAATATATTTAAATATTTCATTGTGGCTGATCTGTGTAGAGATGTTTAAGTTTTGAAAGTACTTGCATATTTATTTGGTGACACTGTCTGGGCCACTCCTAACAACCTTACTCTTGGTCAAACTACCATTTGTATTAGTATTAATATTATACCATAAGATTGGACACCCTTTGTTAAGGGCCCTAAAGTAGCTGCTAAGGAGTGATTTGTGGTAGTAATAAGTACCTTATAGTCTGGGTAGAAGAGGGCATAGCTAGTAAATCTATGCCAGCCTCTCCCAGGTGTGTGTGTATGTGTGTGTGTGTGTGTGTGTGTGTGTGTGTGTGTGTGTGTGTGTGTGTGTGTGCGTGTGTGTGGGTGTAAATCAAACCTCAAAGAGTGTGTGTGTGTCAGCTACTTGGGAAGGGACATGAAGCACTGGTTGGAAGTCTTGGCTTGGTCACTCAGCTGAGATCTCAACCCTATAGCTGTGCCAGTGGGGAGTCTTATTGGGGATCTGGAAAAAGAGGGAGAAACCAACCCCGGACTGACTGTGGTCTCTGTGCGCTCTTAAGGGAAATTGCACTTCATGCAGAGAGCTGTGTCTGGAAATACTGTGTGTGTACTTGTCATCCTCTCAGTGAAAGTCTGCCACTGTTGCCTGTCGTAAAGATTGAGGCTCCTTGATTGCTGGTCCAGTGGACGGTTGTCACACCTAGTGCAATGTCCATTGGAGGGTTGTTACACCTAGTGCAATGATTTTTGTTTGCAAAGATGTGATATGATGGTAACAGCACTGCATGTAACATTCACATTGTCATAAAAGATGTGCATCTTGACAAGACCCATCACTTACCTAGTTCTATTTTTTGTATCCTAGCACTTTAAATTGTATCAGGGCACTTTTTTATCTGTTTGCACTTTTCTTCTCAAGTCTTTGATAGTCTGAAGTTTGAGTCTAACAAGTATTTTAGCTTTGTTTCTTTAGGCACCTTCTTTCAAATCGTTTTGTATCACTATTTCCTTATGCACAAATTAAATATTCAAGTAAAATTTGAAGTGTTGTACATTTTGTACTGTGTATTTAATCTCTCTTGGAAAAGCATTCCAAGTCTGAAGAAACACAGTATTTGAATGTTAATTTGTACTATATGCCTGTAATTACTTAAGAAAGTCTGAAAATGTTCCTCTGTAGGAAAACTATAATTATTTCTTTTGCTGTACATAATAACACAAGTTGTGAGTATGGAAAATGTGTGCTGATTATTTAATATATTGTATATTTATTTATTTTTATTTTTTATTTATTATACATTTGTTGACCGGGCTAGTCCAACTGGATACATGTGGAGCTTTTCTCCCCGGGCCTGTACTGAAAATGGACATGCATCTAGTTGGACTAGCCCTGTCAACAAATGTAAAATAAATATAAAATAAAAATAAATAAATAAAAATAAATAAACAATATATTAAATAATCAGCACACATTTTCCATACTCATAACTTGTGTTATTATGCACAGTAAAATAAATAATGATAGTTTTCCTGCAGAGGAACATCTTCAGACTTTCTCAAGTAATTACAGGCATACAGTACAAATTAACATTTACAAGACAAATGGAGAAATAATATAAACAAGAGGTATAGTCAAATACATACTATTCAATAGAGAGTATGCTAGGAAAGGACAGCCTACTATAGTACCTTCTATGATACTCTGTCTAGTACATAACTCTGTTACCTGATTGTAAAATACATTTGTTCAGAGGTTAGTAGGAATGAGTGCATAGCAAACGCAGTAGTGAGATAAGCTAGACAAAATATGAAGGATGAAGTGATTAATCTGGTTAGTGCATGGACATAGCCAGTTATTTTTAAAGTATTCTTTGAGCTGCTTCTTGAAGAGTGGTATAGAGGACAGAGATGAGAGTTCTTTTGGGAGAAGGTTCCAGGTTTTCCCCATGGAGTTGGAAAACAGAGAGTCCCCAGCTTTATTGTGGGACTTATGTATAGAAACTTGCAATTTCTTTGCTGAGCATAGGGTAGAGAGATTTATGTAGGGGGTAACCAGGCTAGTAAGTATAGGTGTGTTACTAGGATGATGGAGGATCTTTTGTGTGATAGTAAGCTGGTAAAAGAGAAGTTGATTTTGGAGTTCCAGCCAGCCCAGTTGTTTTAGATTACGACAATGGTGGGTTCTAAATGGGGAACTTGTGGCAAATCTGGAAAAGTTGTTGTATAAGTTTGTAAGTTTGTTGAAGTTAATTTGGAAAGATTGGTATAAATTGGAGAGGCATAGAGGAGGGTGGAGATAAGATTGGTGTGGGCAATAGCAGTTCTAGCTGTAGGAGTAATGAAGGATTTAATTCTATAAAGTGAGCCTAGCTTTCTGTTCACTGATTTTATTGTGCTGTTTATGTGTGTGTCAAAGGTGAGGTTATTATCAATAGATTCTCCTAAGAGTTTGGTAGTTTGGCCAGGTGATATAGCAGTACCATTACTGGATAACACTGTGAAGTCTATTTGTGTGGACTTTTTTGTAGGATTAAAGAGCAGTTTTTTTTTTGGGGTTCAGGAGTAGGCAGTGCTGTAGGAACTAGCCCTCCACAATGTTCGGTACCTTTTGGGTGAGGGATTGGAGTTCAGTTAAGGAAGTAGCGGAGCATATTAATGTTGAATAATCTGCATAAT
The DNA here is from genome assembly GCF_019279795.1 of Protopterus annectens. Lineage (NCBI taxonomy): Eukaryota > Metazoa > Chordata > Ceratodontiformes > Protopteridae > Protopterus > Protopterus annectens. Next base: position 317,770,843 of record NC_056730.1, on the reverse strand, counting down.
GTATGCAGTTAGCTTGAGGAATAGTTAAGTTGAGGTCATTAATGAAAATTGAGAATAGGAGGGGGCCCAAAATAGAGCCTTGAGGGACACCTAGGAAGACAGGAAGATTTGTGAAAAGTGTGTTATCCCATAGCACAGCTTGTTGATGGTTCTCCAGGTAGGAATAGAACCATTTTAGTGCTAGTGAATCAAGAGAGAGAGATTTAAGTAGATTATTATGAAGCTGATGGTTAACCATATCAAACGCTTTTGAGAGGCCAATGAAAAGAGCAGAAGATGGAGTGTTGTTATTACGATTTTTGTTGATGCAGTCAGAAAAGGATAAAAGGGCAGAGGTGGCACTATGGAATGGCCGAAATCCATGCTGACAGGAAGCTAGTAAGTTATTTTGGAGAAGGTGGTTGAGTAGCTGTCGGTGGATACATTTTTCCATTATTTTTGCTAAGGGAGAGAGTAAAGCAATTGGTCGAAAGTTGGAAAGGTCAGTGGCATTCCCACCCTTATGTAAAGGGATGATATGGGAGATTTTTCCAGATAGATGGGGTAGTTCCTTCAGAAATTGTTCTATTTATTAGGCTAGAAACGTGATAGGCTATAACTGTGGCTGCTTTTTGCAGGTATTCAGCTGGTAGGAGGTCTGTCTCTTGAACTGCTTTGAATGCTAAGAGAATAAAAAATAAATAAATAAATAAAAATGTGGGCTTTGAGAATGACACAGTTGAGGCAGCTTGTGGCAGAGTTGTGTCTAATTTTGCATTATGTATTTTCCTACTGGGGTAGCAGATGGTGAATAAAAATACACGTATCTTTATGTTAGTTACTTTTACTTGTTTTACTTATTCATTGATTGCATTTTGATGGCCAGATATATCCTAGTGGCTTTCTTATAGGGAATACCCAGAGAGTGTAGTTCTGGACAGTACAGTTTAAGCAATACACACTGAGACCATTCATTAACATTGACATATGTTGCTTTAATAGATTATAATTTAGATAGTCAAACTAGTAATCCTGTTTATAGTGTTGATGTCAGTTTATATGCTTTACCAAGATAACAGACTAATTTCCACTTTCTCTGTTTCTTTTTTCTTTCATTTCCTCCACAGCTACTTCTGTATGCTGGTGCAAGTCCCATCTGATGAGATGTATGTTGGTATGAATTAGTAAGACAATAACCAATGCATACTGAAAACACAGACATTTCCTATCCCCTTTCTAGGACTGGCTCTTTAATATCTGTTCAAGAATTAATTTATCATATCTAATACAGTTGCAGACTACCACCTAGACAAAGTCAAGATAACAAATTGCATCTAGCAGGAGACTTCAGCAGTATTAGAGAACCGCATACAGATGCCTATAGCAGTCACTTTCAAAGCATTTCATCCTCAGATAGGCTGCCTTTTTTAACTTGCTAGCACAGACTGTTTACACTTGGAACCCAGACTTCCTTAATGGACAAAATAAGATTTCAGTTGTCTAGAGAAAACTAATGTCTGTATTTAAGGTTTTAAATGATATCTGGCAAATGATGGCGTAGTAGTGATAGGGTTTAAATCTAGCAGGTAAAATGACAAAACAAATACCATATGATTACTACGCAACAACTACTATTTAATGTAAACAAAGCTCAGAACAAAAATAATTGCTTGGTATATTTTAGAACAGGATTCAGTAAATTAGGTTATTTGACAGGTGGATAACATTCCCCATCTGTTCTGCGCTGTAGCAGGGAAACGTCATCCCGCCTTCCCTCCAGAACAGTTTGTTCAGCTCTGGTTAATGAGAATTTCCAGATGTGAGCATATTGTTAGTTAAACTGACATCCTTTCTCATCATGGCTTTCAGCCCAGTGAAGGGCTGTGTATTGCTTTTTTACCAGGAGGCAACATGGCTCAATGGCATACAAACAGACTGCCTGTCGAAATTCATTGCCCATAGCTCTTGAAATGCTTCATTTCTGGAAACTAGTTTATCACACAATGAAGTCTAAAAAATACACATAATGATGTTTGCTAAGGAGACATAACATCAGGGTAGGGGAAGCTCTTGTTGAGATAACAGCATATGTGGTTTCCTAACCTTTCTTGTCAGGCACAATCAACATTTTATAATAGGTTGAATTACAAAAACCAAGGAGTAAATCTTTTCATTTTGTGTGTGTGTGTGTGTGTGTGTGTGTGTGTGTGTGTGTGTGTGTGTGTGTGTGTGTGTGTGTGTGTGTGTGTGTGTGTGTGTGTACACCTGTATTTATTTTTGTTTGTATCTCAAGCTAGCTGCCTTCCTAATTGGTCATGCTGGAAGTATCACAAATACACAAATACATCTGCCCATACAGTTTATGTGTAAGACCACACAGTTTATGTTTGATAAATCATTGTCTTCCCATTTCTTTCTCAGATACAGATAGAAACGGAATGAAATCTAAATATATTTCATAAGAATGATGGTGCTAGGTTGAAACTAGTTTTGTACTGTTTGTTTATTTATTTGGTAACTGGGTAGCTGGGTTGGACACAAAGTCCTTTTATAATACACTTGCAGCCTGGAGGAAAAGGAGAGAAATTGTATCGTAGATGTGCAGTGCAACGTCTGGAAATGTAGAAATGAGAGGGTGATCAAAAACCTAAGAAGGTGTATGTTTATTATATAAGTGCCTTTAATAATATTTAGGGACAGATATTTGCACTTATGATCCAGGCATACAGCCCTCATACTAGTGATGTGTTGCTAAGCATGTGCTGGTAAAAATGGGTGTGGAGGGGTTAAACAGAGGAGCAAATGTTGTGAGGCAATTGAAAGGGTAGATATTACATTGCAAAGTTCTGCCTGGCTATAGTATTAACTCTGAAAATTTGCTGCTTTCTTCTGGTTTAATGATTCCTTGAAGTCTCACTGGAATATTTCTGAAATATTTTGGACTAGAAGTTGGTAGGAATGCTAGTCTTGAGTACAGGCACTGCAAATAAGAAGGCCTTTTTTTACTTTCAGTGCCCAACCTGGGCATGTCAATGGCTTCTTCAGTTTCCTGCTAGATTAAGTTTGTCTCAGCAATGTATATCTAAGTGGCAAAAATATACTTAGAGAACAGCTTTTGAACAATACAGAGCTCCGTTCCTGCTTTTGAACAACGTCTGCAGGGCTGAGTTCCTGCTTTGGGGTAGCTACAGCCTATACAGTTAGCAGGACAGGGTGATGGTTGCAACAAGGGACCTTATTGGCATGGTGACTAACTATTTTGTAAATTATTTGGAGTCTAGCCCAGTTTGCCTGTGATACTCAGGAAAGGAAGATAAATTAAAAGTCCAGCTATGCCGGCATTACTCCCCATGACAATTGGCACTTTAGTCTTTGAAAGCAACATTCTAAAAGCCTTGCAGTATGCATTTGTCTACTGTTAGCTCCCTACTGGTAATTGGATGTGCATCATACATAAATTAAAGATATGGAGCCAGACAGACTCAAATAATTGAAAGTACAGACAGATCTGTGTGTGTGTGTGTGTGTGTGTGTGTGGGGGGGATGAGTGACGTAGAAGATAGGAGAGTGTCAGTGAACTGACAGAGATGGAGACAGTTGATGTAACACCCCATCCCCCTGTAGAAAATGGGAAAAAGTGGGTTGATGATGGTGATGATGATCATGATGATTGAGCATGCTTAGTATAACACACATTACCAACATGCACAGGGTGCTAACACAATTGTAGTTCACCTGCCAGACAGCAATAGGACACACAGTATGGCAGACTGTGCAACACGTATTAAAATATATCATTATTAATGCTCTGCAATGGAGATTCTTTTTAAAGTATGCTACAGTGTTTGATTGAAAAATGCTGCCACATGATCAACATGTAATCCTCTGGGGCACCTTTCACATGCCAGAGATGTCCATGCCCATAGTTCTGCCTATTGTGTAACTCCTAGGAAGTCACTTAACAAGAAAGTGCTTTTAGGTAACTCCTGAAAAGAGGCAGTTGGACCAAGTAAGGTTACCCTGTAAACAAAACAAACAAACAAAATTAAGGACAATATCTCATTCAGGTACTGTTTCAGCATCATTTTCATTGCTGACCAGTATACATTTCTAGTGACATGCTGAGCAGGCTTCACATACTATCTGCACAGTCAAACACTGGCTGCTGTCTGTGATCTTATACAGCCTCTTGACACATATGTCATTGATATCAATTTTACCATGATTTGCCTAAGGCTCTGAGCTAATGTTCATGCTTTATGGATAGATTTGATAGCTAGCAATAAGTCCCACTGCAGAAACAAATGTTGGAGACACATGCTTTTCCATAAAATTACTTTTTGAAAGTTTTTATACTCAGAAGAAGGTTTGCAATTACACCTGAGAGTCATCATTATCACTGTGATCAGTATAGACATTTGTAGACATGCAAGGCACACAGCAGTGGATAAGGAACACACTTTATGGGATGATGGCATGTATGCAACTGCAAAAAAGATCCATAGGTTCATAGATTCATAGGTTCTTAGTAAGCTTGCAGAGAAGGAGACCATTGAGAAGCTCAACCACGCCACCCAGTAATGGTGAGTAACTAACAATGCTGCCCCATTAACTATTCTTTCTCCAGGTGTTCCCAGTGAACATTTGTGATCACCCATCTAGTCATCCAGGCTGGTTTTAAGGTTGATAGGGAAAGGCAGCCTTTCTAGAAACAGGAGACATGTTGAACATCTAGTTTTGATGATGCAGTGGTATGTTTAGGTCTCTAGAGTGAGCATTTGCTTTTTCACTGATTCTAGTTAGGTGAAGGAATTCTACAACTGGTGGGTCTTTCACAAAATGGAAATCTAAGCAGAGGTCGTGCCTCAGGAGACTATTTGCCAATGAGAAGAGTGAACAGGCCTTTTAGCCTGTCAGATTATAGGGTACTGAGATGCAAGATCTTTTTGGTTAGTGTCTCCCTGCGCATACATGTACATACCATTAGGGATGGGGCTTTGATGAGGAGTCAATGCATATAATTGCTGTACTTATAGTCACAAAGAGGCAGGCTAGCAAGTACGGTAGATGCACAGGCCAGGCAAACTGCAACAAGACAAAAAGGAAGCCAGCACCTTGGGAGCGTAAAGATTTATTAAGACCAGGCCGGTTTCAGCTTATAGCTTTCATCAGTGGCACATAACATGAAGCAGTATAACAACTGCAATATATACTCAGTGTCATTAAAGACCAATGACATCATTTCCTGTCTAAGGAATATCTGGTCTAATACTAAATAATGAATACAGAAAAACAATACTAACAACAATAAATTCTATTCATATTTATTATTTTTCTTTTTTTTCGTTCTTCTTGGGACAAACCAAAGAATTATTGTTAGATTCATAAATAGCATCGAGACCCATGAAGAGAAAGGAAAACCCTACAGTTTATCATTTAATCCAGGTGGGAATAAACCCCCTAATTTGACAATCCATTTCCTTTCCTTCATGTTTAATATGCCATGCCACCCTGTTTTGAAAAGATCTGTTGCCCGATATTTTGTCTATGACTGTAAAAGTAAATTTAGCCATGTGATGAACCAGTGAATGTCTATATAGAGCATTGGTGGCCCTTGCATTCCTAATGTCTTCTAAATGTTCCGACATTCGACATCTGAATTGTCTAGAAGTTTGCCCTACATAAAAGGCTTGACAAGTGCAGGTGGCCAAATATGTAACCCAATCCGTTCCACAATTAGCATAACAATTAATGTTATACAGCTGCCCAGTATTTTTACTGGTAAAGGATTTGGTTTTAAAGACATATTTGCAGAAGGTGCAGTGTCCACAAGGATAAGAACCAACCAGTCTCTCCCCTGTTAATGTAGTTTGATGATAAATAATATCCTGATGCATAATTTTCTTGCAATGAGAGAAATGGGGCCCTAAGGTTTTACCCCTCCTGAAGGAAAATGAGCATTTGTCCCCCAAAAAGTCACCCAATTGTTCATTGTCCTTCAGAATATTCCAGTGTTTGTAAATAACATCAGTAAGAAAGGCTGTATTTCTGCCAAATGTAGTGACCATTCTCAAGGTATCCTTATTCTCCTTCCTGGGTGTATGTTTGTATTCTAATAAGGTACCCCTGGATTGGTTGTTGGCCCATTGCATGGCCGAGTTTACATTCTGTGTACCATATCCCCTAGCTAGAAATCTGTTGGCTAAATCCTGATGGGATTGTGTCAAATCCTGCTGTGAAGAACAGATTCTCTTCAAACGCAAAAACTGAGATTTGGGAATATTATTAATGGTGTGTTTGGGATGGAGACTGTAGGCATGTAACAGGCTGTTATATTGTGGATATTGTAGAATGTTCAAATGTGCACTAGCCTGCAGACATGATGAGTGAATGTCAGTTGATGTAATCTTACATATCAAATAGCCAGGTTGCTGAGTACTGGCTGTGACTGTCTCAGTCACTGAGCAGTGCTATTTCATAGTTTTCTTGCTAAGTTGAAGATAAAATATTTGGTATTCTATAACCAACTGTTTCACTTTCTTCATATTTATGTGATATCAGACTTAGTATGCACAAGTATTAGAGATGTAGGAGGGGCCAGCCCTACCACAAGGGAGTGCAACTCAATCTAAAAACAACCTCAAGGTTATGCTGCTAAATGTTAGGAGTCTTAACATGAAATTGCACTCACTGGAAGCATTTCTCACCTTGGAAGACTCATACATTTGTGCATTTACAGACATCTGGTTCAAGGCTGTGGAGAGCACCCCAGCCATACAGGGTTATACCTCCTTCCACATGTTTTGACCACAAACTGAAGGTGTGAAAACTAAAGGAGGTGGTGTATCGATATTCATTAAAGATAAATACACCTCCAGATTGTTTAAACAGTATGATTCCCTGGAGATACTTCAGGTGCAATTAACTGTTGGTAGGACACCTATTCAAGTCATTGCCAGCTACAGGACCCCCTTCATGAATTAGGAAACCTACTCTTCTTATTTGGATCTACTTGAGTCTATCAAGATACATATGAATACCATAGTTTTGGATGACTTTAACTACTCATGCATTGACTGGGTAAATTACTTGTGCTCAAACTCACTTGCCCAAATGTTCCTCAACTTCATTAACTACAATGTCCTGGACTAGTTGGTTGACACCCCCGCAAGGGGTGCCAACATCCTGGATCTGGTGCTTACCAATATGGGGAACCACTGTAGCACCCTCACTATGAGATCTTTCCTGGTGAAATCTGACCATATATAAGTCTCATTCTAACTAACTATCACACCTGACCCCCCCCCCCCTTGCAGCAACTAAACTAAAAACTTCTCCAAAGCAGATTATAATCTCTTACAGGATGGTATAAATAGCTTCACTGCACCTCCCCCCTCAGATGGGACTGACAACTATGCCGAGTTCTACACCAATGCATTATACAAACACCTGTATAACATCATTGACTTGGCTGTAACTGATAGGACCAAAACAAGCGCCTCAAGGAAGAGCAAATCTGTGAACAACTGCCATTAACATTATAATAAGAGGAAGGATGTGCTGCCTAAGAGTAAGATGGAGCAAGCCCTAAACTGAAAACACTTCCTCCTCAGCCTAAACAAGCAAATAAGACTTCTTGTCAAGTCGTCCAAAGCAAACTATGAATCCAAATTAGCTTCCTCAGCTAAGGACAACCATAAGGCATTCTTTAGTTACAGCCGTAACCTAAAAGGAAAGGCCCAGATTTGTGCTGAAGTGGTAGTTAATGATACCATATATACTGAGACTGTGGACATAGCTAACCTGTTGGCCAACAGATTCAGTGAAAACTGCCCTGCCCTGTCTTCACCACATGCACCCCATGACATCCCTACCACCTGTCCTCTACCTTATATCTCTAAACAGCAGGTCGTAAACACCCTCTCTATGGCCAAAAAACACAGCATCTATGGGACCTGATAACATCTCAGACTGTGTCTTACAGGGCACCAACAAGAATTAGCAACACCATTGGGTACTCTTTTCAATCATAGTCTAAGCACCAGCTTCATTCCAGCCAAATGGAAAATGGTCACTGTTATTCCGTTGCACAAAGGTGGTGCTTCCACTAACCCCAGGAACTATAGGCCTATTAGCCTGACCAGCCTTATCTGTAAGGCCATGGAACAAATCATTATGGACCTTATCAGCAAAGATATAGGTAATCTCAAAACACTTGACCCTACCCAGTTTGGATTTATCAAAGGGAGATCATGCCTGTTAAACCTGGTGGACTTCTTCAAGACAGTCACCAAGGCCCTTGGATGAGGGGGAATCTGTACATACAACCTACCTAGACTTAGCCAAGGCTTTTTACACTATCCCCCACTCAGGCATCATTGACAAACTCACCCAGCTAGGTATCAACCCTTATATCATTAAATGGGTCGCTAACTGGCTCACTGATAGAACCTTAATAGTCAAAATAGGGGAATCCACCTCCAACATTAGATCTGCAACTAGTGGTGTTCCACAGGGATCAGTCCTGGGACCTCTACTGTTTGAAGACTATTTCCCTGAAGTACAATCAATAACTAAAGGTCTGTGGCTGACAAAGTTTGCTGATGACTGCAAACTTATAATGGTCATAGAATCTCCTAATGAGGTCAACATCCTACAAGAGGGTCTTATACAAACAAATGATTAGTGCCAAAGTCATGGCCTTAAACTCAGTGCAAAAAGATGTATTATCATCTCTTTCTGTAAGAGCGATGTTCCTGCTAACTACCACATCAATAGCAACACCCTAAGTATGCAGTCAGTGGTGAAAGACCTGGTCACACAGATTGACAGCAACCTTACATTTGACCACCATGTCTTCACAGTGGTAAGATGGGCATTCTATATTGCTGATCTCATAAGTAAGGGCATTGCCTCCAGAAAAAATAAGGCTACAACTTCCCTGTACTCTTCCCTTATCAGGCCAGTAATTGAGTACAACGCCCTTTTGGTATGTACCTTTCCAAGCACTTGCAGCAATTGGAGAGACCACAAAGTTTCCTTACAAGGAAAATTCAAGGTCTTCAGCATCTTTCCTGTGTGGATTATCTGAAATCACTGTTACATTATTCTGTTTCATACAGACTACTCAGAGGCAATCTCTGCCTTGCATATAAGGCAATCTCTGACCCTGCTTTATTGGAAATGCTGCATATCCGCAAGTCAAATGGTACACTGGTTACTCACTCTAAAGACCTTAACCTGGTATGTGACATTAATAGAACCTGGTGGAGGGACAGATTTGTCTCCCAGAGGTTACCACACCTTTGGAACAGACCCCACTTTATGTCAAACAGAGCACCTCATTGGCCCTCTTCAAACACAATCTAGATGATTGGATGGTTAACTGTAAATTCACCCCAGGGGTTCCACCTATGTCCCTCTTGGACAGGAGTAATAGAAGCTGATTATGGAAATAAGGGTAGAACTTGGCTAGGCTTGTAAGGGACCTAGTAAACTCCTATGATCCTATAAAAGGGGGTTGCCCGCACCTGCAAAACACTTATTTGTATATTTTCTAGTTTTTGAAATTTGAGGTAATCTGTGCAGTTGCCCAGTTTAGAGTTGTTTCTGCTTGACGTATAATTTTTGCTGATGTGGTCTCTGGGCATTTTGATGTCTGTGGTTTTCTGGTATTCGAACTGCCATGTACCAGCTCCCAACTACACGTTCCATGATGACTTGTCCTGTAGTCATACATGTGCCAAGTTGCCTGGCTAAGTGTTTACAGCAGAGGATTGATGCTATGAGCTAATAGTGAAATCCATTCTCTGGATTTAATTCTCTCGGTCTCTAGCTGCCTTGCACAAACGGTGCTTCCTGGAAGTTAATGAAAACAGGCGTTGACACCCAGTAGATTTACCCGATTAACAAATAAATAACATACAAAATAACACTTTTTTTGTTACACAACATAAATAACCCTTTATTTTGTAAAAATTCCCTGTATGACCAGCTTGTTAGTAATTACTCATAAAAATGCACTGCAGTGAAGCATGCTACAAAGCTTAGTCATTGTTTCTTACCCGAACTGCAGTCAGTAGTCTAGATTTATAAAACTACAAGTGGTACAAAGAATTCTAACACCACAGCCCTACACATTTCATAAATACACTCAATGCAGACTAAACAAAAAAGTGTAGTTACATATCACTATGAACTGAGGGGTCAAATATTGGTTGTCGAAAGGGATTCTTTTTGAACGTATTTTGTACAAGTCTTCGTTATTGGGCAAAGTGTATTTTGAAAAGTATTAATGGGAAATGGGCTTTTAGCGTGAGATCACAGAATACCAGAAATAAGGGAATTTCCCCTTTTTCCAGTATTGTGCAGTCTCAGAGTATATTTAAGTTAATGGGGGTATGAGGTGCAGGGAAGCTTATCTTTATGCTTTTTTTATTTTCTTTGGTAAGCCTGTATTTCTAAGGACATTATGTAAGAACTGATTTTTCACCACTAACCATTTGAGACTTATATCACCAATATTGGTCCTGCAATTTGTGGCCATTTGTCAGACATGATGACTATAGGAAGTGCATATGCATAATAGACTCTGTAAACCCTTCCTCTGCCACAGTTACAAAATGATCCCAGCCCTGAGAGGCAGCCAATTGTCATCAAATACTATGAGGTATGCATCTTTTTGATGTTGAGGACTTCTTCCTGGCCACTGTTGTATCAAAATGTCAGTTCCAGTATGCCAGTCATTTGTCACCCAGTACAATAAGAAACATGCTACTAAACTCCATGGACCCCTCAAAAGGTCCAAAGCGTAACTGACACTCATTTGTCACAGTACTATATGAATTATATATGTCTCAGAAATGCCACTAAAAATCAAATCAAAACTAATATAAAAAACTGTTATATTAGTATACAGGAAGCAAATTATAACAACCCAAAGCATTTTGGACTGCAGTTAAACAGCTGTTAAAATCTGATGCACCAACATAATGTACACTTACTTCATCTAACCAACATAGCCAGAGAATTCAATACCCACTTTCATCTAGATAGAAATATCTCATATTAAACCCTCAGCACAGGCAGACACAGGATCGTTTCCTTCCTTGTTAGCACTGCTTGGTCTATTGCCAAGATAGTATTATGTTTTTTTTCTAGCATCTGGTTCTAACATTTGAAGCTTGGGTCTTTTAAAAGTCCTTATAAAACAACTCCAAGCCTACTTATAAAGAAAGATTACAGTTCTCATGCAAAATGTCTTTCCATCTAGACATATAAAGTTGTGCCTAACACTATACAAATGGGGAAATGTTTGTTGCATTCAGATAAACATATTTGATTTGAATTGGTAAGTTAGGTTTAATTTTATCCTAGACTACCTTTGGTCTGTTTTCTTTCAAAAGGAACTCTAGCATTCATTCCTTTAATTTACTAAATAATATGTTCAGAATGCATTGCCAAAAAGGATGCCCTGAATAAGGAACCTGAAGTGATTTGTACAACTGTAATACTTTGGCCCACTGATCCAGTTCTAAGATCAAAGACTTCTACCTTTTGAACATGTCTTTACTTTTGTCTAATATTGCCTCATGAGAAAGTCTTACTTTATAGAAAGGAGGAATACCTTCAGATGTTTAACTTAAGCAAGTCCCCACAAAAAAGGTATTAATTTATCATTTCTTCTAAAATGGACATAATTTAATTGCTCAAAAGAGGTATTATAGTGAACTCTAAAGTGTATCTCTTGGGATTAAAAGAAGGGTTAAAAATACCAAACCACATTCTCCAGTTTTTACATTTAGTGCTTTTTTTATTGAATAAGAAGTTAATAACTAGAAACTGGAAGTCCCAGAAGATACCAATGTAAAGGACTAAGGAGGATGGTATCTCAACTAACTGACAAGGAAGAAGCCACACTTGGTGGGGAGTAGACAGAAGTTTTTGTGTAAATGGTTGCCCTGGTTTTTGTTACTTACTTAGACAGTCTGGGGCCAGGAGATAAGCAATCCTCCCCTCTCAAGTACTATGGTCTTGGACCATTGTATTTAAATCAATATACTATGAATCCCCTTTAAGTAAGAAATACATTGGCTGGGGAATAAAATGGTATTTTGAAGGTGATTAATAAATTATATTATATGTGTGTCCTCTTCTTCTAAAGTAGTAAGGCTAAGCTCTCATGGTAAATATTATTGTGGATTATTTTCAGATAATCTTTTCTTTGTTTCATGTTTGTAAAAGTGTCATTTAAAATACTGTGATGTTTATTATCTCCAGTTTTGGAATTAGCTGTAAAGCTGGTTTGGTCTAAATGTTAATAAAGTGTTTTAATAAAAAGGTTAAAAATATTGTGTTAATATAAACCCACCAAAACGTTTTGGATGAAACCATTGTACCTGGGTAACAGAAATGTCAGGTGTTGTTGAGCTTCATTGCCCACTCCCATTTGTAGCAGGTCAATGTATTTATGTAAACACCTACATAGTTTTACAGGACAGCATTGCATCGTATGCTTCCCTCCACTTTTGAAAAAGTCACCTGGATTCCAGGTCACCTACACACTGATATGTCTTTATTCTGTTTGTATCCACAGATGACTTTCTGCCAAGCATCATCAGGATTGAATCTATAAATCACACAAACCCAACAATTATGCTTTTTCTCAGATCTTTTAATGCTCATATTTTTATAATGTTGCACAGAAGCCAGGTGGACCTAGGTCTTGCTAGATGTGTCAGCTGCTGTCTGGTTCCTCTTTAGGGTGCATTACCTAGGCCAGGATAAAGGAGTGAGAAGTATTCTTAGAGAAGTGGGACTCAGTATAAATTGTCATGTTGATCTCTGTCTTTCACTTGTACACAACTATTATGTAATGGAGTATTTACTTCCATTTTGCCCAGATTTCTGGAAGTCTGGAAGAACACTGTATATTTTCTGGATTAAGTTTATAGATATAGCACTTTCTGGTTGCCATTGTTTCTGCTGTTTTTCCATCATTTAGAACATACTTGCTCTCTTGGCTGCATGCTAACAATGGATATTTGCCTTTAAACTGTGCTCCTGCTGGGATCTTCTGGAGTTTCACTTGTGCACCACTACGTAGTCCTTCCATTTTAATCTATTCCAGCGTATAGCATGATCACAATGGACCACGTGTAATTATCTGCGTCTGAAGGGGAACACATACTTGCCAGCTCTGCTGATGTTTTTCTTTTGCTTACACATTCATTTATTTATTTTGCTGCTGGGTGGCTGTTCGTTATTGTTAGAATTGTGGAAATTCACTATTTCTGCTTGCTAACAGTTAGTGTTTGTAGGAAGATACCTTGCTCCTGCCTTTTAAAGGGACATTTTGTATATCTTCGCATTCTTCCTCCTTCGTTACAATTTAAAAACAAAGGAAGGAAATTACCTTTTTCTAATACTTTGGCTCAGGCAGATTGTTTTAATGCCACCTTTGAAAACTGTGTTTAAATTTTTACATTTACAGCATTCTGATTAAGATTAGGTAATTTATTTATTTGTTTATTTTAGAATAAAGAAATCCTGGTGAATCGGAACAGCATGGTGTACAGTTTGCAGGTTTAGCTCCTGAATTCAGTAATGTATGTAGGTGTTGAATATTCAGATGTAGAGGATTGTTACTGTGTACTTGTTAGCTGCCAGAATGTCATCTGTCACAACTAAAAAATGTGGGTAAATTGAAATTGTTCAACTTTTATGCATCTGCAGTGGAGAACAATTAGTTTTCCCACAGTGCAAGCTTTAATTCTGTGTCTGTCTTAGGTACCTCTCAACTGTGCAGATTTTCACAGAATGTCCTGATTTTTGCCTCATATTTTTGGCCTCACTAAATTGTGTTTTTTTGGCAAATCATCACCAAATCTTTGAGAAGTGAAGTCAGAAAATAATGACAGATATTCACAATTCAGAATTCATACTCTTCAGAAAATTAAATGCTAATGCAAAACCTGTTATTCTACCAACTTTCCAAGTTTGTAAGAGCTTGTTGTTTTTCTTTCGGCTTTTTCCTGGTAAGGGGTTGCCACAGCGGAACTCTGGTCCACTAATGATTGGCAGTAGATTTTTACAAAACGCCGAGGTGCCAGCTCGACGCCCAACCTTCAACGAAGTCACGCCCATTTACGCACGCATGTCTTTCGAATGCTACCCAACCATGGGCAAGACATGCAGATTCCACACAGAAGGCACTCCCAAGCCAAGCCGAGAATTGAACGGGAGAACCTCTTGCTGTGAGGTAACAACGCTACCGCTGTATTTAAAAGTTGTCCCTACTTGTGAGCCTTTGCCCGCTATTATTTATAGCTTTGTCCAGATTTCTTGTTCCAAGAGGTTGAGAGCTCTGCTTATGTTTACCTTGTAATGCTCTTTTGTCAGGTATCTGGCTTTGCTTGAACTCTGTTGTTTAATTTCTTTCAGGAGTTGCTGTTTACCTTGTAACTTCTGAATGACATGGTTAAAGATGACTGGATCATGGTATAATTGTAACCCAGCATAGCATTGTCAAAGCAGATCCTGTGTTCATGAGCTAAAAATTTCTTTAAAAGTGTGATTGATACCCTGGATAAAGCATTACTTGCCATTGCAACTTACCTTGATGTGAATATCTTGCTAAAATATTCAGCACTGACTATTCTGCATGATGGAATTTTGCATAAAGTCAAGGATCTAAAGGTAAATAAACCTATAATTGATTAGATTCAAGATTGCCAGCATAGTACATGGTGATGCATAACTCCTGTGTAAGACTAGGAGGACTTACATCCTCACCTATGAACTACAGAGTGAACTGGCACCTCACCTTTGTGCCCTGTTCAATCACAGCCTTACCTCAGGCTTTGTCCCTATCAAATGGCACACTGCTACAGTCATCCCTCTCCACAAAGGAGGAGTGACTACAGCCCCCGGGAACTATCACCCCATTAGCCTGATGAGTCTGATATGCAAAGCTATGGAATGCATCATCATGGACCTAATAAACAAGGATATAGGGAATCTCCAAACTCTGAATCCTACACAGTTTGGTTTTGTGAAGGGTAGATCATGCCTGCTCAACTTGGTCGGCTTCTTTGAGTTAGTCACCAGAGCTGTGGATGAAGGTAAGGTGGTTCATACAGTCTACCTTGATCTGGTCAAGGCCTTTGATACCATTCTCCACTCAGAAATCATAGAAAAAACTTACTAAACTAGGCATCAACCCCTATATCACTAGGTGGGTTGCAAACTGGCTCACAGATAGAACTCACAGTGTGAAAGTAGCTGACTCTAAGTCAGACTGCCGACCAGTCACGAGTGGAGTACTCACAGGGTTCAGTCCTGGGTCCTCTCCTGTTTTGTATCTACTTCTCTGAAGTCTAGGCCAACACAAATGGACTCTGGCTGACAGAGTTTGCAGATGATTGCAAGTTGGGAGCTATTATTAAATCCGCAAGTGATGCTGACATCCTACAGAAAAGCTTCAATGAGACCAATGACTGGTGTCAGAACCATGGCCTTAAGCTCAATGCCAAAAAATTTGTCTTCATCCCCTTTGGGAAAAACCCGGTTCCCTTGAATTACCAAATTGATGGTAGTCCACTGAACAGAGAAGGTGTTATAAGAGATCTGGGAACACAGGTTGATAGCAACCTCTCTTTTGACCACCACTTTGCCACTCAGAAAGTCCTTCTATGTGGCACATCTCATTACTAAGGGTTTTGCATCCAGGAAGAAAGAGGTCATTGTCTCCCTCTACTCTTCCCTCATCAGTCCAGTCATCGAGTACAATGCTCCATTTGGCATGTACCTCATTAGAGACCTGCAACAACTGGAGAGGCCTTAAACACTTATCCTATATGGGCAGACTCAAAAAACTCCCAACTATTCTCTGTCTCATATCGCATACTTAGAGGCAATCTTTGCTTGACTTACAAAGCCATGTCTGACCCAGCTCTGTTGGAAATGCTACATCTAAAGAAATCCCAATCCCTCCACACGACATGCTCCAGAGACCTCAACCTCATTGCCACAATCAACAGAACATGCTGGAGGGACAGGTTCATAACTCAGAGACAGCCCATGCTATGGAATAGACTTCCCATACATGTGTTAAATGACCTTGTGTTGGAGAATAGCATAGATTTGAGTACGTATTACTATTTAACTATGCCAGCACCATTAACACCAATACTCTTTGGTTCCCCGAAAATTCACAAACATTTGGCAAATCCACCCTTTAGACCAACAGTGGATGGCAGGAAATCTATAATGCATGCTTGTGCAAAATTCATAGATAGCAAACTCAAATCCATAATTAGTAATGAACCACAAATATGTAAAGATATGTGGGATTTTTTGAAGAACATGAATGGCCTAGAATTTTGTAGTGACTTTAACTTTCTTACTGTGGACATAGTAGATTTATACACAGTTATCCTTCAAAAAAACAGGTCTTGAATGAGAATTGCTTATTGCAAACAAGGTGGAACACAATGAAATCAATCTAATTGAAACTTTATTGGATGTTGTTCTGAGTAATAACTTTATCTTGTTTGATAAGCAGCTCTACCTGCAAAAACTACGGGTGGCAATGGGGTCCCCCTGCGGGGGAGCCTTTGCCAACTGTGTAATGGCGTTTTGGGAAAGACACTTTTTGTTTAATAATTGTATGTTTAAGGAAAATGTGGCCTGGTACACTAGGTACCAGGATGATATTTTTTTATATGGAAAGGCACAAAAGATTCTGCCATTGAATTTATATCTAGCATTTCCGAATATACACAGTTCCTTAGGTTTACATACCAGTTTGATTGCGATACTATAAGTTTTTTGGATGCGAGGCTTACCAAGGATAGAAATTTCAATAGGTATAAAGCAACTATATTTAGAAAACCTACCTATTCTAATGTATTTTTACATTTTAGCAGTAGCCACCCTACTTTCAAAAAAGAGCAGTGGTAAAAGGCCAGTTAGTAACTGCATCTAGGATGGTTTCCTCGGATGATGATTTCTTACAAGAATGCAATAATCTTAAAGGGATGTTTGTCCAGAGGGGCTATCCCCTAATATTGTTTGAGCAGATTTGGGAGGAAGTAAAAATGAAAAGAGAAAATGGACACTTCCAACCCATTTTAAGTAAGGGATTTTTAGATCAAGGGGATGCACTGAGGACAAATGAGGTAGTTAGGCCTACCCAACAGGAAGATAGAATTACTTGTATTATCACCTTCTCTGTAGATGCAAATGTAATCAGACAGATTTTGCATAAAAATTGGCCCTTGTTACAAGAAGATTTAAATATCCAAAAAAAAGTAGGTAGTAGCCCATATGTGGTATATAGAAGAGGCCTCAATTTGGAAGCTATACTTGAATGTAAGAATATGACTAGGGCTAAGAATAATGGCTGGGCTATGAATAAATATGGAAAATGTCAGCAGTGTCAATATATACATGTAGGGATTAGATTTACCATAAAAGAAAAGGATTATAACATCCATGGTAAATTTAATTGTCTCACAGCATGCGTAGTATATATTGCAATATGTCAGCTATGTCTTAGTTACTATGTTGGAAAGACAGAGCGTGCCTTGAAGCAAAGAGTGTATGAACACCAATATCACATTAGTAAGGGTACCACCACAAATGCCCTATATTCTAGAGCATCCAGCACATAAATTTAAATATGTTATTGCTGAACGTGTAGATAAGGATATTAGGGGTGGTCCTTGGCAGCTTACTCTTAAAGAAAGAGAGCTTATACGGCAAATTAATACTAATGCCTATATGCAGCCAGGTCTAAATGAATATAGTTCTATAAAATGTATTTTAAAGCTCAAAGCCTTGGATAGATGAGATAATATTAGGTGAAGTGATATTGATGGTTATAATTGCGCACATGTATGTTAAATCAAATTAAAATTTTATGTGTATGTATACATGAATACATGCATGGGAGATATGAATACACATATATATAAGAATATGTGTGTGTGTGCATATATATTTATATTCATATACATAGGAAAACAAATAGATATACATATTATGAATAATCCATAAATGGTTGATCTTAGTTGTGAGGTTAAAATTATGTAATTTTATTTAATTTCATTTATTGAAAAATTGTGAATAATATATACATGTGTGTGTGTATATATATATATATATATATATATTTATATATTTTTTTTTAATAATTTTATAATATAAGAATGTCATTTAACAGTGCATTTAGAAATGTGGATTAATATATTTCTAAAGTGTATATAATTGAGTATATATTTTAAATGTAGCTTTCAAATGCATTTTAAATATGATTTTTTGGTAGAATATGCTTTTAAGTACTTTTTCTTGAATTTAACTTCTTTTAAATGATAGTCTTTAAGTTATACTAATTAATTGTTTGATTAATGACATCATGATTGTATAAAAAGGAATGGGTTTTGGGAATGTAATTTGTCTGAAGAAGTGTAGGCATCGGACCTGCACAAAAGCGCTTACAATAAAGGTGTAAAGGGATTTCTCACAACAAGCTGTCTTTTTTGTGCTTAAAAAGACTTCCCATACATGTCAAGCAGAGCACCTCACTGGCCCTCTTCAAGAGAAATCTTGATGAGTGGATGGGAAATCGAAAATTCACCCCGGGGATCACTCCAGTAGCTCTACTCGACAGAGGCACTAGGAACTAAGTTTGGATGGCACAATGACAGGGTAATCCTATGGACTAGGCTTGTAAAGGTTCCAAGGCCATTAGCCTAGTACATACCTATGAGCCTATGAATCCCTCAATACTCTGTCCTGAGATGGGTGGGTGGGGCACTTATTCTTGGAATCTTCAGATACCAGAACTGACTGTCCCAAGCACCCACCTCAGGAAATATGTACAGAACAGCAAACTTGCAAGCTTTGTCCCTAACACCTCTGAGTTCATCTCCATTCACATTGCACTTTGCATAGAAATGGTGTTATAGAATAGAACTATCTTTCAGTGGAAGTGACAACAAATGGTGTATTTTTGTACTCACCCCCCCATGAGATTTATTCCATGGTACTTTCACTGTCCAGGACTTTAGCAAAACTGAACCTTCAAAGACTGAGAAACCATATTATGTAAGTGCTGCATAAACTTTATTTTGTTTTGTCACAAGAGTATTTTTTTTTTTTTATTTGCGGCATAGTAGTAAGTAGTAACCACCCAGCACTAATACTGTGTTGATTAAGGCTGTATAACTTTACCACCCATCACTCTCCACCATCATTAGTCTGCCACAATGATAATCTGCAAAATTATTAAATAAAATGTGATTAGTTAACTCACCTCATACAGACACTGTATCCATCTTTTAGGTGTCTACCAATGTGACATCTCAGAAATGAAAGGATTTAAAGCACCTTCGTTCTTCTCCCTTTTCCCTTCTTGCAGCACTACTCAGTCAGCAGCTGCAGCACACCTTGATGAAGAAAAGCCAAAGGTGGCAGACAATCCTCAGCATCAGCAGCAAGCACCTGTGCCATCAACAGCAATCACCTGTGCCATCAACAGCAAGCACCTGTGTCATCAACAGCAAACACCTGTACCATCAACAGCAAGCACCTGTGTCATCAACAGCAAGCACCTGTACCATCAACAGCAAGTGCCTGTACCATCAACAGCAAGCACCTGTGTCATCAACAGCAAGCACCTGTGTCATCTGCAGAAAGCACTATGCCATCAACAGCAAGCACCTGTGTCATCTGCAGAAAACACCTGTGCCATCAACAGCAAGCACCTGTGTCATCTGCAGAAAGCACCTGTGCCATCAGCAGGCCGGCAGAACCAGCAAAATAGGTCAGCAGGACTAGGTACAGTCCCAAAAACACCAGCAGGGAGCATTACCTTCACATATCCAGTCAAAACACAGATCAGCAGAGTTAGTCTGCCAACCAGTTCACATACCTCAGATCATCTCTCATGTTAGTATCTGACGTTTGAGCTATGCCAGAATGTCAGTGCTGACTACACTATTTATTTTATTTATAGTCCATCTTAGGCAGGAAGACTCACCGAACCCATGACAGGATATAAAAGGAAGTAGCCAATGCTGCTGTGAAAGTGACACAACATTCCAGCCTATCAACCAGTGAATTGCTTAATTCAGAGAAGAGACCTAATGCAGACCATATTTTCTACTTATTGTTAGATCTGTAATATGGCTGTACAATGTGTGATGTCTATATCCATCTCCCCGTTATGTCTGTAGGTAGTGCATCTGATGACATTTATTGCTGCTGCAGCTGCTGCTCATACTGTCATTGCTGCTCACAGGCAGTGCTACATCTGCATGTGCCCAGGCTGTGAATGTATGTGTCCCAGTGAGTGCCTTTGTGCCAGAGTGCTGGCATTATTATTATTTTTTATAGGCTCATCTCTAGCAGAAAGCAGAAATCCCCACAACACTAACAAAATAATAGAAAAGAAACTGCAAACTGCCATCCTCTGGTTTCCTTTCTTTCATTATTAGCTTGAAATACAAATATAGCCAGTGAGATACTGGCATTGGATTTTATTGATTAAAGGGGACAGGAAGAGTTCTGCTGCCATCATTCATTTGAAAAGAAGAACCACGTTCTACAGTTTGGAATTACCTTTGATGGAAAAAGTTTCTATATTATTTTTTTTTGCCAGTAAATGGAGGACTAGAAACAGCAGCTTTAAGCTTGACATTGACAGTACCCGGATAGGCTCTCATAATGAGAACCTGCTAAACAGCAAGTTGGGCAAAGCAGAGTCTGTGCAGGACTTTTCTTCTTCTGAATGGATGATTATGGAGCTGGGTGAGGATAGTTAAGTTGAGGACAGGTACGTTAACAGACTGAGGTTGTTGTAAGTTTGCACAGAAGCATATACTTCTCAACTCTCTCTTATTTTGCAGAATGTCTGCAATTTTGTCTCATATTTTTTCCCCTGTCCGTCATAAATTTTTTAATTTTCTGATAACCCACTGAGGGTTACATTTGATCAATTATGACAGGCATTAGAGCTTAATATTTTTTATTGCTCAGAAAATACATATCGCTGCAAGACTTATTTTATTACCAATGAATTAGAGTAATATATTTTAGTCCATTGCCCCCCCCTTGTCTAGAATGCTTGAGTAAAGAGGTTTAGAGGTATGCAGATATGCAAAAACATAGCTCTCAGCTATGCCTTATTTCACAGGATGGTGCAGATTGTGCCTTATGCTTTTGGTCAATTCTCATATTTCTTTTTTTTATTTCTTTTAGCTCTGGAGCCTGTACTGCTGCTGTTGTGATTATTTCCTGCTGCCTTGCATTTGACATACACATATAGATGTTTAGGTATTTGAAAACATCAACTATATCATACCAGGCAGCATTGACAGAGCAAAGCATTGACATCTATGAACAAGAGCCAAACTATAAATCAATTTACTCTTACTGTCCTAATGTGCAGTTTTGAAGTGATTCACTGGCCCCAAAAAGTGTTGGATAGATTAGATATTAAAACAAGAAGGATGCTTCATGCACACCAAATGATTTATAAAAATCGTGGAATACCAAGATTATATATTCCCCGTTCCGAAGTAGGGATGGACCTCCTTGAAACTGATTACATGTATAGGTCTGCAATCGTGGGACTCCACGCATATCTACTGTTCTCATAAGATCCAAGTGTAGTGAAAGTTTTGAAACATGAGGAGAATAAATCTAAGATGACTTCTCTGCTTAATTTAGCAGAAGCATATCAACATCAAGCAGGAATGGAAATCAAACCAGAAGTAGATAAAAACCAGGCAGCAACTGAATGTGCCAAAAAACAAAAGAAAGACTATAAGGTGAAGGACCAGATGAGAAGGCAAAAAATGTGGAAAAAACATAAATATAGTTGCAAGTATAGAAAACTTCTGGAAGAGCCTCATGTTGATCAAGAACAAACGCAGGAATGGTTAAGGAGAGGAGAAATGAAAGTTTAATATTGGCATCCCAAGACAGTGGGCTATGTACATGCTGGATTACAAAGTCCATTGAACATGTGGGAGAAACAGACAAATGTAGGTTTTGTAAAACCGAATTGGAAACAGTCATACACCTTGTTGCTGGTTGCGACACACTAATGGCAGGAGGACTGTACACTGAAAGGCATAATAATGTGTCAAAACTGTTGTACTGGGGATTGTGCAAACATTATTATAATGAAGTGGCTGAAAAACTCTGGAAACATGAGCCACAAAGCATCATAGAAAATGATGAAGTTTATATCACATGGGATCACCCATTATCAACAGATCAAAAGATAGATGCTAGAAAACTGGATATAGTGGTCCAAGAAAAGAAGACAAAAGTAGCATTGATCATTGAAATCGCCACACCCAGTGACTATAGTGTCTTCTGTACAGAGAGACACAAAGTCATAAAATACCAGGATCTGCAGGCAGAAATGAGAGCAATGTGGAAGAAAGATACCCAGACAGTTCCAATAGTAGCAGGAGCAACGAGTCTTGTAAAAAATAATTTGCAATCATATTAAGATATGTTACCAATCCATGTAACCCCATACGAATTGCAGAAGGAGTCATTACTGGGCACATTGCAGCAGTTGTGAAGAGCACTTTTGGCTGAAATCAAAGACTGAAACAATACTAATTTCATGAACTTTAATCATACTTTGACTCAGAAATGGAGTCCATTCCTGTCATGGTATTAGAAACCCAAAAGATTTGGAGAAATTAGAAGATGCAGAACTGAGGGACTAATTTTACAGTACAGTGACAAATTTATCTCCAATATCTCATTCTCAGACGTTCTTCTTGCTGTAGAATATATTAGCATACTCCTTGTTTGTATAGTATTGCTTTAGTTTTGTGCATTGCAGGGCTCCACTGTAATTCTGTGAAACAGAGTATTATTACTCTGTCGCTGGGATACTGTGGTTTTATAAATATGATGGCTATTTGCATAAATCTGCAACATGCTGAGATGTAAACATTTCTGCTCATATTCCCTGGTCCTGACTGAGATGGGTCTTAGGAACAGTCCGTGGTGGTTTGGACATCTTGTGAGAAAGCCCCCCCTCCCCCTGGTGGATCCCACAAGAACAACTTAGAAAATGGAAGGATGGATGTTTCTGACTACTACCATTATACTTTGTAAACCCATTCTGTTTTCTTAAAATCCTTTATCATGTGCTGCATAAGAATTTAAGCCTTTAAGCAAACCTTTTTGTAGCTCTTGTGGTATAGATTTCATAATTCTTTGGCTACACTTCATTGTACCTCTCTTCTACACTACTGGAGAAAGAGAGAGCGAGAGGGTCCTCCACACTGTAGAATGTTTCTCAGGTAGGGTTTACCATTTCACCAGTTAGTATAGCAGGAGCATACCACCTCCCTTATGTGCATTATAATCCTTGTTTATATAAGCCAGTAAATGTATTTGCCCTTTCTGGGTCTAGTGCAGTTTTTTTTTTAAAGAGATTCCATCCGCAGAAACACATTACATTTCAAATGTTGCAGAATATGACAATTACTTTCCATAACATTCTAGCTAGGAAATACAAAAATATGTATTCTTATAACACAGGATTATACAGTGCTTATATCTCTATAGAATTTCAGACAAAGAAGGGGTAACTGCATATCTACATTTTGTGTTTTGCTTTCTTTATTTTTAAGTCTGTGAGATCAGAACTACTGATTTACAGAATAGTGTGACAATTCATAGATACACATTAAGATTTATGTTTGCTGCTTTGCATTTCAGGTCCTGGACACGTGTTATTATAATGACTGCCAGGCAGGTGCTTTACCATATGTAAACTATCTTCCTGTTCTACGTCCTTGATGTTTGCTTCCTTGAATTCAGTTTTTGATAACCTTCCCTTGCAAGCGCTCTCATATGTAATGTCTTTTGCAAGTGACTTTGTGTGAGTCACTAGAATGGGTGGTACTGATAAGTACCGGTCAAAGAGGAGGATCCTCAGATGCCATCATGTGAAATATTGAGATTGGAATATTACTTTGTATTACTATATTCTTATGCAGGGGCTTACTGGTTCTATTTAGCAGAGAAAGGTATATTTATACAGAGCAAACTTTTTTTATAGAGGTTAGAAGCTTTGTAATTACATTGAGATAAAAGTTATTTCTACTAGTTAGTTTCATCTTTGTTTATGTTTATACAGAAAAAATTTAACTTTTCCATTTTAGTTCTAAAGAAAACGTTTTAAATCTGCTTTTGTTTTTCTTTCAGTTGATTTCAAGCCACATGCCAACATGGACACTATTGAGATATGTTACTCTTTGGGTGTAATTCACTTACATTTCATATATCTAATGACAGTTTCTAGTAAGGTTTTGTGTTTTCAGATGTAATGCTATTTATAAATTCAAGTTCTATTTTTGTTTAATTAGATTATGTCTATCTGACCGAAATTTAAGTGTTCAGATGCGGATATATATTGAGGTGATAAAGTGACTGGCCTGAAAATTAAAAGGTGTCAGTGGTACAGTAGCTAGCACACTTTTCTTTGGTGGTGGAAGATCAAAAGCTTTAGGTTCTAATATTAGAGGGTTCTGCACTCCTGAGCATGCTGTTCTTTGGATAAGATATTAATTGAGGTCCCATCTGTTTAAATTGGTAACAGCTTAGGTGGATATAAAAGATCCCATGGCACCTATTGAAAAGAGTAAAGGAAGTTTCCTGATGTTGTGGCCAAATATGGCCTAGTAGAATAAATACCATCTCAGGTCTCCCTTGAAAAGAGAACACTAGCCTAATGGGACTACCCTCGTTAGTAAAGAAAAAAATAAAAATATACATTGCACAACTGAGCACTGGAACAATTTACTCTGCACCTGATTTGAGTATTAAAGAGATTGTCAGCATGTTGCAGTATCCTGCAGGCTACACTGAGCTCTGCAACAAATCTTTTTACCTTTGCTAAAACAGAGGTGTGTACAGAGAAAGGAGTTTACACTTTTAGTTTGTAAAGCATCCCAGTCAGTTCTGTGGTACAGAGAGATGAAGTCCTGACTGTAGCCTAGATGACCTGGGATCAAGTAGTACCATGGGGGATGGAGAATCCTCATGAAAAGGGTGGGAGTGAGCGGCCAACACCCGCTTGCCCATCTGGGGAGGAAAAGGAATTTAAGTTTATTGCTGTACTGCTGGGTATAATGAAGTATAATAGCAGCAAATGGAGCTTGATGGGAAGAGACATACCAAACTGTACATGCTGTAGCCAGAGCTGGGCATGGGTGGTAGCTCATACCCATATGGAGGGGCAGTATTCCAAATTGGGACCATCAACTGTCAAAGAGACCAGGGGTTACTACTTTCAAGAAAAGCACTGATGGCTGCCTCGATGATGACCTGTTTGGATCAGTTATTTGTACCAGCTATTGCCAAAAGAGGAATGAATGGGCCAAATGTGTCACAGCAGGCTAATTGACAGGCAGTTGGCAATAAAATTAATATTATATAAAAAAAATTCTGGATAATTGTTCAGAAGATGATTTGGGTAAGAATTATTTTCATATTTTAATTCATAGACAAACATGCAAAAATTGAGCAAGCTTTATATGTGTCACAGATCATCAGTCATAGTTAGTGATCATCAAATGTGTAAGAATTTAGCCTTTGTTCCTCATATGAGCCACTGAAATGACAAGAGAATACTGCCTGACTGCAATACCAAAAAGACACCATAAGTAAGAAGTCAACAAGTTCTAGAAACTAAAGTCATATTGGTTACCTATACTCCCCTGAGGTAGAGTTTCAGAAAAGCACCCACTTGGTACTCCAACTCACCTGTAGCTGGCTACGTCACTCCATAAGTATGATATTATAGGCAAAGTCAATAATCAGTGATGTCATTATTTCCTTCTACACTGGTTATAGACATTCTATGGACAATATATCCGACAACAACCAAACCCTAATCTAAAGCCCCCCTCACCCCCAGGAGAAGCAGAATGTCACAAAATTCAACACACATGACTTAAAATTGTTGTCTAGGAACTCATTCACAAGTGCATAAAAAGGCTATCATATCTTATCAGCTAGTGGGCAAAACCAAAGCAGATATATTTAGTTCCCCCCTCTCATGCTACAACTCCAGCAATTTTTCTGTTCTGCTATCACCTTCTGATACAGACACTCTTGTTGCCTTTGCTTCAGAGGGATTCATATCATTATGTGTTATGCATGGGTTATGACATGTAGACATGCAAAAGTATTTTCAACTCAGGCATGCAGTTGAGATGGAAACTGAGGTATTCATGCCTGATGTGTTAAGCTACAGGTGTAGTTGTTGGTGGTGGGGAGTGACTAGCATCAGACAAGATGATACACTGCTAATTTCACTTCTTAGAAATGAAACTGTGTATATATATATATATATATATATATATATATATATATATATATATATATATATAGGTTCATAGGAGGGTACTAGGCTATTGGCCCTAGGGCCTATAAGCCTTAGCCAAAATGTACCCTGGCTTTTGCCACCCAAGAAAATTATTTTCCTGTGCCCCTGTCGAGCAGAGCCACAGAAGTGATCCCCGGGGTGACTTTCCAATCTCCCATCCAATCATCAAGATTTTTCTTGAAGAGTGCTAATAAGGAGCTCTGTTTGACATAGATAGGTAGTCTGTTCCAGAGTATGGGAAGTCTCTGGGCAGGAATCTATCCCTCCAGCATGTTCTGTTTATTGTGGTGATAAGGTTTAGGTCCCTAGATCGTGTAGCTTGGATGGATTGAGATTTCTTTAAGTGGAGCATGTCCAACAGCTCTGGGTTTGACATACAAAGGTATGTTAGGCAGAGATCGCCTCTGAGTAGGCGATATGCGATGGAGTAAAGCTGGAGTTTTTTGAGACAGTCTGCGTAGGGCATCTAGTTGAGGCCAGTAATCCTCTTTGTGAGGTATTTCTGTGGCCTTTCCAGTTGTAGATGTCTTGTGAGGTACATACCAAAAGGAGAGTTGTACTCTATAATGGGTCTAATGAGTGATGAGTAGAGGGGAACAATGACCTCTTTTTTTCTGGATGAGAAACCTTTTGTGATGAGGTGAGCCATGTAGAATGATTTCCTGACCACTGTGGCGATGTGATTATCAAAGGAGAAACTACTGTCCACCTGTATCCCAAGGTCTCATCACATTTTCGGTGTTAAGTAGACTACCAGCTATGTGGTAGTTCATGGGTACAGAGTTTTTACCAAAGGGGATGACAATACACTTTTTGGCATCGAGCTTTAGGCCATGGTTTTGACACCAGGCATCTGTCTCAGTGAGGCCCTTTTGTAGTATGCCCACATCTTTAGGAGTTTCGATTATGGCTCCTAGTTTGCAGTCATCTGCAAACTTTGTTAGCCTGTACTTCAGAGAAGTAGATACCAAACAGGAGAGGACCCAGGACTGAACCCTGTGGTACTCCACTTGTCACTGGTCTGAAGTCGGATTTGGAGTCTGCTACTTTCACAGTGTGGGCTCTGTCCGTGAGTCAGTTGGCAACCCATCTTGTGACATAGGGATTTATACCTAGTTTAGTGAGCTTATCTATAATTCCAGAGTGGGTGATGGTGTTGAAAGCCTTGGCGAGATCTAGATAAGCTGTGTGAACCACCTTACCCACATCTATGGCTTTGGTGACTGCTTCAAAGAAGTCAATCAGGTTTAGGAGACATGATCTGCCTTTTACAAATCCGAACTGGGTAGGGTCCAGAGTTTGGAGATTACCAATGTCTTTGTTTATGAGTTCCATGATGATACGTTCCATGGCCTTGCAGACCAGGCTCATCAGGCTAATGGGGCAGTAGTTCCCAGGGTCCGTCGTGGCTCCCCCTTTGTGGAGTGGGATAACAGTCATGGTGCGCCATTCAGTGGGCACAAAGCTTGAGGTGAGGGTATGAGTGAACATGGTACTTAGGTAGGGTGCCAGTTCATTCTGTAGTTCGTGTAGAACGCAGCCTGGGATATTGTCAGGTCCCATGGATGCTGTGTTCTTGGCTTTGGAGAGTGCGTTTTTTACCTGTGCAGCCGTGATTACAGGAACTTTGCATTCTTCCGGTATAGAGATGGACCTTCTAGGGGGTGAGAGGGGGGTAAAGTTAGCACTGAACCTATCTGCCAGGATGTTGGCAATATCAGTTGGTTCTGTATATTTAGTGCCATTGTGCTGTAACTCAGAGCAGATCTGAGTGTTGCCATTGAGATTCTTGACATAGCTATAGAATGCTTTGTGGTTGTCTTTAGAGTCGGTGGCAATTTTCTTTTCGTAACTAGCTTTGGAGGATTTTATGAGGGATCTCAGTTTCTTACTGAGGTTGACCAAGGCGTTCCTCCAGTCATGGGATTTTACTCTTTTTTGCAACAGTTTCGTTCTTCTGTTGTAGAGTTTGTTTATGGCAGAGGACCACCAGATCAGCTTCCTTTTTTTGGAGGATAGCATCTTGGTTCTATTAGGGATCGCATGATCCATGCACTCATGCAAATGCTTATAAAGTGCATTTGTATAGGATTCAGCAGTCGTAACTCTATTGTCCATCTGCATGGGTGTCATGAAGTTTGCCACTTCTGTCTTAAGAAGTGTGAAGTTGGCTTTGGAGAAGTTTGTAACGGTGGTTTCCCTAATTGGGGGTGGGG
Source organism: Protopterus annectens (assembly GCF_019279795.1). Lineage (NCBI taxonomy): Eukaryota > Metazoa > Chordata > Ceratodontiformes > Protopteridae > Protopterus > Protopterus annectens. Next base: position 317,742,214 of record NC_056730.1, on the reverse strand, counting down.
GCGGGATGTGGATGTCTAGGGTGATTAGCTTGTGGGCGGGATGTGGATGTCTAGGGTGATTAGCTTGTGGTCGGATCTGACCAACGAGGAATTGACCTCTGGTGTGGAACACCGGTTTCCCATGTTGGTAATGACCAGGTCTAGGATATTACTGCCCCTGGTGGGGGTGTGAATAAGTTGATCCAAGGCGTTGGAATTTATAAATTCCAGAAAACGTTGAGCAAAAGAGTTGGTACATGAGTAGCTTTCCCAGTTAATGGTGGGGTAGTTGAAATCTCCCATTATTAGGGTGTTAGTTGTACCCTAATACTTTCCAGTGTATCAAGAAATGAGGAGTGGGAATCCTGGGGCATGGTGGGGGGTCTGTAGCAAGCTACAATTTGGATTGCGGTCTTCTCAGAGTTAGTTGCACTTGGATAATCTCGGATGCATTATGCATTATGCATATATGTATACATCTTAAGTGTATATAAGGAGCTGATGAGCAACATTTTCTGTGAATCCCTTGCATGGAACGTTTGAAAGCAGATGGAATGGGGGAGGGGGTCAGCCTCTTTGCTGATCATTGCTTTCAGGTTTGTATGACATTTTGGCACATGCTTTCATGCTAATATTATTGTGCAACTATTTATATGGGGACAGGTGCCTCCAATTCTCTTCATATCTAACAGATGTGACTAGGAGCTTAACAGCCTGTCCCCTTCCATCTGCCCTCTATTCCTTCTGCATGGGATTATCAACAAATTCATCTGGAAGCTCCTTATATAGAACTGAGGTAAATATACACTCTGCTTCACTGCCAGGAGACACTCTGGCAGTACATCATCTGGTTTGGCTTAGTCACCCCCCCACCTGCAGCTTTAATCCCCAGGCATATGCATCTCATTTTCCAATACACCTTGACTGCATATTGGAGTTAAAATGATTCTATAGATAGGGTGCCTGACATCATAATATCCCCTTCTAAGTGTATGTCCTTATCCTCCATGTTCTCCACTGATGACCACAATTACATATATGTAGTGATTTTCATCCTACAGATGGACCTCCGTCAACCACCACAGACACCATCTCATTTGGACCACTCTTCAACTGATATTTTCCAGAGTACATGTAAAATCAGGTTAGAGTTCCTGATTCCTGCAGAAATAGCAGCATTAGTAACCCCATCACTGGAGTGCAGGTACACAAAGCACTCCAAAGGAGCCCAGATAGGAACCACATGTTTTGAAAAGTCCCTTAGGAAGAGGTACTTTTCCAGTGATGCTAACAGATGGGAATCAATATGTGGAAAACCTAGCTCTCCAGCTTGCCTTCCAATACATATTTAGGAATTTTGTACCATCAGTGCCTTCTGTCACCAAAATGACGTCATCACATCCCACCAGATCAGACTGGAGTACCTTAATGTGCATGGGACCACAGTATCTTGGAGTAGCCAGATAATGTTCAGCAGAACCATCACCTTCAGTGCTGCCACCTTGACAGGGAATGGCAAATACAGGAAGCCCAGCTGCCATGAACAGCTGCCACAGAACTTCATTCTAGTAAGAGTCTGGAAGGAAATTCTGCACATCACAAATTCCAGAGTAAGTCCTAATTTAGTGCATGCATGCTTCTGCACACCCTATCTGATTGCAATAACAGCAGATGAGTCCAACTGATTCTCACTCCTGTCATCCCCCTGAATCTGTCCAAATCATTTGTGAGTTTGAGCCGACTTGTTTCCACGTTCTGGGATCAGTATTGCACACTTTACTACATAAAGCAAAGCTTCTTCTTACTAAATTTTGGGCTCCCCCAGTGGCCATTTGTAGCAGAGCCAAGGTGTTCAGGAACCTTTTTAGGGGTTCCACTACTAACAGAAATATGGAGAAGGAGAGGGAGCAGTGTGACCATCTGTGTCATCTCACAAGAAAGGGTGAAGATATGCACTTGTTCACAGATTTGTAAAGGTCGTGTACAAAATAATCAGAAATACAAACATGGCACTAGTTCAATGTGCAGAGGATTCTGCATTAATAGGCTCAGCCTCACCATTATTACAGTTACAAGCTATATCACAAAAGCCATTACATACTATAGAAAAAAGAGTTAAAGGAATCTTATCTAGTGCTAAATGCTAACAAAACATATTTTCTTTAACACAAGCAACATCAGTACTGAGAACACTAATTTCAAAATTGCATCTCCCAACAATACAATAATAGAACATGTTATATAGTTTATTATATATATGTTACATAGTTTAAATTACTATTGGAAGTTATAGATCACAGACTGAAATATGATCAACACATAAGCTTTGTCATACAGAAAACTCACATGGAGAGAAGAAATAGGAGTCCAAATGGAGGTAAGGAATCAACATGAGAAGAAGAGTGGTACTGCTGGAACTGAATTTATCCTCAAGCCTTAGTGAGTATCTGTAGCTTCACAAAATCTCACCAAGATGACACTGACATACAGGCAGCCAGGAGCGGCTTTAGGTCAACTGGTACCCTAGGCAAAAGGGCTCCATGGCACCCCTCCTGCACTACCCGGTGCCCCGTCCTGGTCTACCTACACTAAATAAATACTGGAAAAGTGCCCCTACTAGAGCGGCGCCCTAGGTGGCCACCTAGTTGGCCTATGCCTAAGGCCGGTTATGCAGGCAGCATTTCATATACCATGAAGAAAGGTAGGTTAGAGAAAAAAAAAAGTCTGGATGATAAAAAAGGCCCAATATCGGTGTAGGTACTGGTGCCAGAACAAGAAAAAAAGGCAGTGCAGAATTCTCAGCACATACAAACATTCCTGCCACAAGGTTGAGCTACACTGAGGTGGCACCCCTGCAGAAGAAGGATGAAACAGTCCACACACACACACACACACACACACACACACACACACACACACACACACACACACACACACACACACACACACACACCATAAATACATAAATAAACTGCATGGAGTCAATAAAGTGGACTATTGAACTTAAGAATGAGATTATGTATTGCCAACATTTACAACAAAATCAGGATTTGCACAGAAGATATAGAGCAAGACGAAAAACAAGTTAGAGGAAATAAATATATTTACGCAGGAAAAAACTTTAAAAACTATAGATAATAGTTTTATATTTTCAATGCAACAGTTTAGATGAAAACATTACTTAGATGAAGGAGCATTGTGCTACCTGGAAAAAGGTGAGACTGAAGAAATGCTACAATATAACAAATGTAAATCACAGGTCACTGAAACTTGTAAATATGGACAGGAATAGATCTGACATGGAGTGATATTTATTTAGAGTAGGAATAACATACTAATCAATATTTTATTTATTTATTTATTTTACATTTGTTAGCCTGGATAGTCCGACTGGACACATGTCCATTTACAGCGGAGGCCCAGCGAGAAAAGCTCCATCAAGTTATCATAGAAACTGACATGATAAAACATTTACATATTACATAAGGATACATAGATTTAAATGAAGAGCAGGAAAACATTACAGTGTACTAAGGTATTGTCTTGATTTAACAAGTCAAAAGTAGAACATGGAGAAACAACATACTTACAGTTAAATGTTATGCATTACAGAGTAAGAGACTGAGATATTATATCGAAATAAGATAATAACAAGTCTTGAAAGAGGATGTAGAGAAACAACTTATTACAATTCTAGGTTTGCATTAGATTCCTGATGCTTACAGCATATAGATTGAAAATGTGGATTGTTATGTGATTGTTATATAATAAATGGAATTCAAAAATATCTGAACAGAAATGCAAGCAAAGGCATCTTGATATGGTAAATTTCACAATAGTAAAATAAGATTACAAATGTGGAATGTAATGGGAAAAATAAGCTTAATGATGTGGAAAAGAAACAACTAGTAAGTAAGTGATAGGCCCACAGTAAAACAAAGGATTTAATATTATGATATGATGGGTCAATGAGTCCCCAGGTGGTAGCGGAGCACCACATGAAACAGGATGCATATGAAGAAGACATACCACAGGATGAAGTTTGGATCCTTCTGTAGGAGACTCGTGAATGTCTAGCTAAAACTGCGCGGCAAGAGGAAGGGCAGGATGTAGAAAGGAATGAAGAAGCTCTCATTCCACAACAGAATGGTCCAGGAACAGACCCGCATGATTTCATAGAAATGGAGACATATGTTAACATAGATGAAAGAAAGAGGTTATAGAAAGTGGGTCACCCCAGAATGTTAGAAGACTAGTAAACTAGAAGAAAAGTAATTTGAACTACAAAGTGAGATTGTGAGATATGAGAAATACATAGAACGTACTACTGTGCATCTATACTAATAACAGATAAAGTGTTACCACAGAAATACACAGAATGTACTACTGTGCACCTGCACTAATAACAGATAAAGTGTTACCACAGAAATACACAGACTGTACTACTGTGCACCTGCACTAATAACAGATACGTTGTTACCGCAGGAAACGTAGAATGTCCTACTGTGCATCTACACCAATAACAGATAAGGTGTTACCACAGAAATACACAGACTGTACTACTGTGCACCTGCACTAATAACAGATAAAGTGTTACCACAGAAATACACAGACTGTACTACTGTGCACCTGCACTAATAACAGATACGTTGTTACCACAGGAAACGTAGAATGTCCTACTGTGCATCTACACCAATAACAGATAAGGTGTTACCACAGAAATACACAGACTGTACTACTGTGCACCTGCACTAATAACAGATAAAGTGTTACCACAGAAATACACAGACTGTACTACTGTGCACCTGCACTAATAACAGATATGTTGTTACCACAGGAAACGTAGAATGTCCTACTGTGCATCTACACCAATCACAGATAAGGTGTTACCACAGAAATACACAGACTGTACTACTGTGCACCTGCACTAATAACAGATAAAGTGTTACCACAGAAATACACAGACTGTACTACTGTGCACCTGCACTAATAACAGATATGTTGTTACCACAGGAAACATAGAATGTCCTACTGTGCATCTACACCAATAACAGATAAGGTGTTACCACAGAAATACATAGAACGTCCTACTGTGCATCTACACTAATAACAGATAGGGTGTTACCACAGAAATGCATAGAATGTCCTACTGTGCATCTACACCAATAAAAGATAGGATGTTACCAAAGAAATAAATATAATGTCCTACTGTGCATCTACACCAATAACAGATAAGGTGTTACCACAGAAATACATAGAACATCCTACTGTGCATCTACACTAATAACAGGTAGGGTGTTACCACAGAAATGCATAGAATGTTCTACTGTGCATCTACACTAATAACAGATAAGGTGTTAAAAAGAAATACATAGAACATCCTACTGTGCATGTACACTAATAACAGATAAGGTGTTACCACAGAAATACATAGAATGTCCTACTGTGCATGTACACTAATAACAGATAAGGTGTTACCACAGAAATACATAGAATGTCCTACTGTGCATGTACACTAATAACAGATAAGGTGTTACCACAGAAATATATAGAATGTCCTACTGTGCATGTACACTAATAACAGATAAGGTGTTACCACAGAAATACATAGAATGTCCTACTGTGCATGTACACTAATAACAGATAAGGTGTTACCACAGAAATACATAGAATGTCCTACTGTGCATGTACACTAATAACAGATAAGGTGTTACCACAGAAATATATAGAATGTCCTACTGTGCATGTACACTAATAACAGATAAGGTGTTACCACAGAAATACATCGAACATCCTACTGTGCATGTACACTAATAACAGCTAAGGTGTTACCACAGAAATACATAGAACATACTACTGTGCACCTAGACCAATAACAGATAAGGTGTTACCAAGGAAATACACAGAACGTCCTACTGTGCATGAACACTAATAACAGATAAGGTGTTACCACAGAAATACATACAATGTCCTACTGTGCATGTACACTAATAACAGATAAGGTGTTACCACAGAAATACATACAATGTCCTACTGTGCATGTACACTAATAACAGATAAGGTGTTACCACAGAAATACATACAATGTCCTACTGTGCATGTACACTAATAACAGATAAGGTGTTACCACAGAATTACATAGAACATACTACTGTGCACCTAGACCAATAACAGATAAGGTATTACCAAGGAAATACACAGAACGTCCTACTGTGCATGAACACTAATAACAGATAAGGTGCTACAGAAATGTAGAGTAACAAAGGAAAGGAAGGGAACATGCAGGGTACAATAACAGAGGCCCTGAATAAAGAAATCTATAAAACAACCAAGACAAGCAGTATCAATATTGGAGGAGTATAGACATGGAAACAGATCAATGAAACTCTTAGGGAGACAGATGTGTTAAAAGCCATACACAACATCAAAACAGATCAGGATTATCATACACTGTCTCCAATAATTAACTAAAATATTAAAGCAATTAAAACAACTGGGAAAACTTAGAAGGTTTACAGACAAATATAAAGGAAAAGTATAAACAGAAGTGATTCACTGATTACCTATAAAACCTTGATAGAGAATAGGGAAACAAAGCAAAAGTAGTAGTAACACCACCTAAAAAAGAAGAAAGGGTAAACATTACTTATATGCACTCTCAAACTGACACCTACCTGGTTAAGAAAAGTAAAAAAAGCATACTCATCTTTAAGATTGAGCCTGCTAGCCATCCTAAGAACTATAGACCTAATAACTTGCCTTCTGACTATATATAAATTATATACTTGAACTGATGCAGATGGAATTTATAGTCACTTAGAAAAATAATCAGTCATGGTAATCGAACAAAAAGATACAAAAGAAACTCATTTGTGAAAAAAGATAATCTATTGCTAACCAAAGCCATAACAGAGAACTGTAAGGGGGCAGAACCTAAGTATGGCATGGATAGATTACATAAAAACATTTGACACATCCTACATTCATGGATTATGGTAAGGTTACAAATGTACAAGGTACATCTTACACTGATCAATTACATTGTGGTGACTATGAAACTGTGGTAAACCACTTTACAACTAAGTCATGAAAAATGGCAAACTATTAGCCCATGGGAAAAAAATCCAAAGGGGATATTCCGAAGTGATTCTTTGTCGCTACTGCTGTTTAGCCTTTCCCTTAATCCAGTAAGCTGTTTACATAATAAACTAGGCTATGGTTACAGCTGTCTTCAAAAAAACATCCTTGTCAGATGACATCTCATTGGCATTTTGTGAATCATTGAATTCTGAATAGCTTATCAGACAAGCAAAGAAACTAAAAGCACAACAAACAAATGGTAACAACTTTCTCAGTTGATATAAAAATGACATTTGGTGTTGATAAATGTGTAAAAATAACATTTATAGCAGAAACACTGAAACACAGAGGAAATATCACCCTGGGAGAGGAATGAGGCATAAATGAACTTGAACAGGAGGAATTGTATAAATGCTTGGTGACAGATGAAGGGTCCGCAAAAACATGAAAAAAAATGAGAACAAAGCTAAGTAAGGAATATTTTAGAGGGCTATAAGTAATATTGACCACTGCCTTGACCTCCAAGTATAAAGTTCAAGTTATAAATCAATTTGTTATCCCTATACTAGGTTACAGTTTTGTAGTAATTGATTGACCCCTCAAAGCACTGGATCAGTTGTACTAAAACACAAGAAAAATATTTCATGCTTATCACATGATATATAAAAGCCAGTGCATGACTCCTTGGTCTGAAGGAGGTACTGACCTCCTCAAAATTGACTTTAAGTATAGGTCTGCAATCCAGAAGTAGACAAAATCAGATGCCAACAGAAAATTCCAAAAAAACAGAAGAAAGAATATACAATATAAAGAACGGGATCTGAAGAAAAGAAAAATGGAAACTTTACAGTTATAGTGGTAAGTTTAGACAATTCCTGTAACTATTATTTTTGATGATGTGTTGACTCACAAATGTTTAAGGAGAGTTGAATTTAATCCAAAAGATTAAAGGTTAATAATGTTAGTTGAAGATAGTGGACTACTTACACATTGGTTTACATATCTATTGAACAAGAGGGAGACACAGACACATACAATTTTTGTAGTACAGAACGAGAAACATTTGCACATCTTGTTGCTGGTTGCAATATAAAAATGTCTGAGTCTGTATATTGAAGGGAGCAATGTGGGGAGACTGTTGCAATAGGAATTATGCATCACTGCAATGTACAGATTGCAGAGAAGAATTGGAAACCCGAACCACAAAGAATTGCTAAAAGTGAAGAAATTATGATTATGTAGACTCATCCATTACAAACAAATAAGAAATCAGGGGTCTATATTAGTTTGTCAAAGAGATCACATCAAACACTTCTCCATCAACACCAAACCATCAAATTTCACTTGTGTGATTTGCGGAATTTTTGCCAGGGTAAGGAAGTAGTTGGCCAGCTCCAAACCTTGCCCTTTTCTCCACTGTAGTGCAACCTTGGAGTTGACATATATAGTTAAAGGGGGTGTGGGGGGCACAGTCCCCCACATTGGGTGGGTTTGATTTTGTGCATTGTGTGTTCCATTGTGCTATGGAACAATTGCTTCATTGCTCTGGGTAAAATTTTGCAAATTGTGCAAGTGAATTTCGATGGTTTGGTGCCGATGGAAAGGTGTTCAATGGAGATGTCTTTCGACGAACTAATATAGACCCAAAATCTGACTCAAGAAAAACAGATACTGTAGTCCAAGAAAAAAAGATAAAAGTAAAAATCATTGAAATAACTACAGCTAGTGATCACAGTGCCCTATGAAATGAAAAACACAGTCATAAAATATTAGGATATACAAGGAAAAGCTATAGTAATATGGAATCAGCACCCCGAGTTAATTCCAATAGTAGCAGGAGCAATAGAGATAAAAAAAAAAAAAGAAGAATTTTCAGACGTACTTAAATATGCTAGCAATGCATGCAACACCATCTGAACTGCAGAATGAGGCATGTCTGGGTCCATTCAGGGTGCTGAGCACTCAGACAAACTTCAAAGACTGAAGCAAGACGAATGTCTGCCTTATTGTTAGAAGCCCAAAACATCTGGAAAAATAAAAAAAAACAAACCCATAATAAACTAGGTATGCTATATAAAGCAAAGTCATACCAGACAGAGCAGATACTGCAGGCAACTGCCTATGCAGTCCTCCTTCCCAGCCTATTCTATGTCTCTCCAGTCATTACAAATGTGAATAAAACTAGCGTAGTCAAGCTAGAGCAATGCTACCATTAAATAATAAAATCTGCTGCAAACCAAAATTAGAATACACTATTGCTTACCACTCCAGAAGCTAAACTGAATGGAATTCACACACTACTGCCAGTACAAACAACTCAAGATAATCCATAATGTCCTACACAAAACAAACAAACCCTCTCAATACTAAACTTCATACAAAAGCACCATCCCACAAAGCAGCTTTGATCTAAAAATCAAAATCAGCTGCTTACTACCAACTCATGCAATCACTATGGAGACTGCCTTCACTCAGTTTATATGGCCAATATATATATTTATCTTTTTACCTGTGAATGAAACTGGAAGATGTGTAAAGCATCAGAAACAATTAGCACTACATGTTCAAAAAAAGCTTATAATAGTAAATAACCATTCATAAAACTGTTTAAACCATGTGACTAACTGTTAGTGTGCAGAACATAGTCAAAACAAGTCAAATACCAAGATATACACACTGAGCACAAAAGATGACTTGTCTAAATTCATGCATTCCTAGCATATCTTGCTAACTTATTATATCCTGTTCCTTTTTTATCAGATTTTTTCTGTCGTCCCAAATTACACTTTTTTTTATTTCCTGGTACCAGAAGATCTGTACTTATAATATTGTTCCTTTGTATCCCTTCTTCCCTCACCTAAAAAGTGTAGTGCCATGTTCTCATAATTTGCTCAGTACAGCTGTATATTTACAGTGTATTATTGTGGCTCTCTACCACAATACTTCCTGCTAAAACTACTTTGAGTTTACATTCATACACTTTCTTACTATCACACTACTCTTATACTTCCCCCATATACTCTTGCTCTGCCTTACAGTGGTCCTTCCTCCATCTCTTTTTTGTATAATAAGTACTAACTTTATTACCTCAGTATATGTTTGCAGTTTAGTAGAGCTTTTATCTTTCTTTCATTTCAGAGCCTGTGGTCACTACATCTGATCTCAATACTGCAGGAGCTCTGCTGTAAGGCCCTACAACAAGTTTACAGAGAATTGTTGGCATTGTATAAAGAAAGCACATTTACCATGAAGAACATTGGTGTGTATTAACTTTAATCAGTTAAATACATGCCTGCTCTGTGATTGAAAGTCTCTGTGAAATAGTCTGTGCACTCTAAGGACTTCTTACTATGTTGGCCACTGTCCCCTTTTGCTTGACCAGTAGACTATACTGCATATGCCAGTTATTTAGTATCAGGAAATGACAACCTCTTTTACTTTGCATCTCTTTGTTAATTGCTTTGTACTGGCTATAAACTGACTGCTTTCAGTTGTAATTTGACCTGAGGGTGGGACAAGTATGTATAATTTTCTAATATACTAAAATCTTTCTAGGAGGAGATATACATCCTAATCCTGGCCCTACCTGTCAGAATGAACATAAAGATAATTCTCTCCCATACACTTCTGTAACCCCAACAACAGTCAATTCTCAACCCTGGTGATCTAATTTTTGCTGCAATAAATGTTAGAAGCATAAGAAATAAAACTGTTAGACTACATGCCTAAATTACCCAACATAAGATTGACGTTCTCGTTGTAATTGAAACTTGGCTTACTGACAAGTGAGCATACCTATAGCTGTAAGGTTCCACTGATGGATTTTCACCTTCAGTATTTTTCTGCTTTCTTCTTTGCATAGTGCCTTTAAGCTTTATGCTTCCTTTAACAAGAAAACCTTCTTATAGCTTGACAAACCTTTGGGAAAATATAAAAGCTGTGCCTAAACCTAAGGAAGAGGTTTTTCAAAGCTGCCAAGCTAGTGAATGCCTAAAAAGATGGACAAGAAATTATCTCAGAAGCTTCCTCTGACAGAGAGTCAGAGACCATTGCAACCTTATTAGTACAGTGAGTACTAATAGAAGTGTGTTTCATAGAGGTGCAAGTTTGCCAGCTCTCAGCCCTTTCATCTAGGGATATATATTCCCATCTATTGGTGCAGTTTGCAGGACAAAGCTCAAATGCTTGTCTCTCAGTATGGCCATGCCTTTCAATATTTCAGTGCTGCTTCACAGTCAGATGCCATTTCCCAGGTGCCTGCATTTCGCAAAGCATGGTCCTTGCACGCTGTAAAGCCTTCTTCCCCCTTTGGTATTCCAGACATTTTTTGTGCATAACTCTAGAGGTCTTGGGGGAAGCAATTTCTTTTTTAGATAGTAAATATAAACAGGTTGCCTGTTGGTTGAGCCTCCCAAGCTGCACCTGCAGGCCTAATCCTTGTGGCATCAGTCTTGCTGATGTCTGCTTTGGCTTCCTAAAGTTTTGTCTACATACAGCTCATTGAGGAATAGCTGGTGACATGACAGGAAATCCATGCACTCCCACTGCAGTCTGGTGAGCCCACTATTTCTGAGGTAGACACTCCATTTAAGAGAAACAGAGAACCATCCCTGTTGGCTTTCCTCTGACTCAGATATGACCAAAGAAGAGGATTTAGGTTATGCTACACAGATTTATTTAATACTAAGTTATGTTACTGATGCCAAGGGGTCTTGGCTTTGAGTTCCTACTGAGACTGTATCTGTCAGGGAAACATAACATGTAATAATGTAGGAACATTTTAAATGTGGTATTGAATAGCTGCCTGACTTTCATACTGCCTGACTTTTGTTTTGAATGGAAAGGGTTGGCATGATATTTAAGGTCTTGACCTCCCAGATGCAAGGTACAGGGTTTGATTCTAACGTCTGTTTTTTTGGTTAGGCATGACTTTAGTAGTGTACTATAAAACTAAGAACTCAAAAGTTGTACATCTAGTAATTTTATACCAACATTTGAGGATGACTTCAGGTGTGCCTCACTACAGTTTGACTGTTAACCACTGACACCTAGGAAACCCAATCATTTTTACTAGATTCAAAACAAATTAAGAAAATTATACAAAACTGTCGTTACCCGTCCTGCTGTCATTTGTCTGGACAGTTAGAGGATCTAAGCTGGCACCCGATACTGCCACCGTACCTAACAACAAAGAGAATCATAACTTATTTATTTATTTTAGTAAGCTTACTGAATATAAGTATCCTTTTTTCAGGGGTGACCCTGGAGCCCTGTCTGATTAAGTGACTTGCTCACTGTAGACATTAGGGTTAATTATACATGCTGCAAAATTGGGGGAACACTATAAAACAGGACACGTCTGAGAAGCTCTTAAATGCCGCCCTTAAAGAGAATCTCTCAGAATGATCATACATGGCTCACAGGGTTAGCAAGTACACTATAAGGTGGTGTTGATATCTGTGCTACAAGTAACCTTGAACGTCATCAGAAGGTATACTTAGCTAAAGATACATTTCTTCAGGATGTATGTTAACAGGCAACTACTAAATGCATCCGCCATTGCAGGACATATTAAAAAACAGAAGAGATGAGCAAAACAATCCAGACAGCTGAGAATTCTTTCCTTCCCCACTATAAAACTATAATAGGAATTGTCCTGGCAAGCAGTGGCATTTCTTCACACTCTTGGCCTGAGCAGTTTAATCCAAAGGAGCTTGGGAAGAGCCACTGAAGAACTTGAAAGGGCAATGATCCTTTGTCCAGTCAAGTTCTGACAGGACCCCACCTAGGAGGCTGGTATTTCCTATTCACAGCTCAGTGGTTCAAGCTGACAAGAGATCATTGAGTGCACGGGCTTATGTACCTGGCATACAAGATAGAATTTCAAAACTGCTCATCATTTTATGAGAATGCCTCTTATTCTCCCAAGCCAGGTGTCCCTGGAAAAAACAGTTTTAAAAGATGCAGTAACACCAGTCATACCTCTGAACCTCTAAGTGCAAGAAATCTGGCCAAAGCCAAAAACAGTAGGGGAAAAAAAGGCAAAAAACCAGGGACAGATTTTAAATATGGCTGTTATAAACTTGCTTGGGCAACAGGTTTTGCATTAACACACATTTTCTGAAAAGCACAAAGCCTGAAAATTAAATGTATGTCATTATTTAGTGACTTCAATCCTCATTTTAAGAGGGAGGAACCAAAAATATGAGGCAAAAAAATGGACATTCTAAAAAAATCTGGACATTTGATGGTATGGAATCAATACATGTAGAGACAGTTCTCTTTACAGAATGAAGGCTAGGATTCTACTTCAAGCTGTTCTTAGTACCAAGAAAAGTCAGGTCATGGGGTCAAACGATGAACCTATCAAGCTTAAATACATTTATTATGGTAAAGAAATTCACAATGTTCATATTCAGTCTCTTCTCCTGCACTTTGCTTCCAGAGGCAACTATAGTTAACTTGAATGTGGAGCTCACTTCCTGAGATGTTCCCATTTGTGAGATGAACAGAAAATTCCAACTGTTCCTGAAAGGCAAAGCATTTCCAGCTTGTCTCCTTCCTCCCTAGACTTTCCACTCCTTCCTAGGTATTTGCAAAATGCTTAGTCCCAGTCCTTGCCGACCTCAGACTTCAGGGCATTTATATGTACCTGTACTTGGGTGGCTACCAAATGCAGGTAAAATATTAGGAGAAGCTGAAAATAGTATAAATTCTATGACTCAATGCCTCACCATGCTGAAGAGTGCCTTCAGCTTACAGAAGTCCACCCATACCCCCTTACAAAGTACATGATTCATGGGAACCTTTCTGGACCCAGAGGAAGGATTAGCAGTATTCATTGTCTTCTTTTTCCAGGCTGCACCCTTGCCTTTAACATTTTAAAAGACCAGCCTGAAGACTGTTGGCTACACCTTTTTCTGATTCTCATGGCTCGATTGACAGGTTACAGATAAAGACATTGCAATGGTACCTATGCAGTCTGTAGTACAAGAACCTGCACTTCCTCAAGAAGGTAACCACTCCTCCAGTTATTTCCCCAGTTCACAGGGAATTCAATTTGTGGTTGATGAAGGTAAAAGCCATCTCAGGAATGCTCTCTGTTGAGTTGAAATATAACTAGACTGTCATCTCTCCAGGAAGGCCTGATGTGTTCACTTAGAGGCCAGGATACCTAGAAAAAAATGAGACCATGGCAGAAACGTCAACATCAAAGTGATATCAGCCATTATTTATACACTTCAAGTAGTCAGGCTAATCTTACAACTAGGCATCCTCAACTGAATTGTAACAATTCTATGGTAGTGCAATATAAGAGCAAGCAAGGTCACTTGTTCTTACCCAACATAGAAGCTACAAATATTGACTTGGGAAATGATACCAAGACTGGGCATCCAGCTCCATATATATTACAATATCTCATCTCAGAATGTGCTATCAGACCAGCTCAGGAGGTCTGCACCCATCAACATGAGGGCAGGCAAATTCCAAAAGTCTTCTGTGAACTGACCATAGTTTATGACATTCCAGAGAACCATGCTTGCCTCTTGATAAATTTCTAGATTCAAAAATGTTACTCACAGTAGCTGTACAAGACAGCTGTAGCACTGGGTGTATTCCATATCCCCTAGAGCAAAGGACTCCTGTAAGTCTCACCCCCTGCTGTTAATTCCCTGCGCGCTGATGAAGATAATATGGAGGAAACCATCTTGATTCTTGGTGCCCCAGTGTGGCCAAGAAATCCCTGATTCTTTTTCTCCTCATTCTCCTCAATGAAGTGAGCAGTCCTGACCCCAGAATCATATTATGTTTCCAACAATAGAGGATCCTTGTGCACTCAGACCCAAACCACCTACATTTCACAACCCGAAGACAGAACTCTGACTCCGCAGTGGTATACTTTTCCTGCAGAGGTCCTATCATTAGGAAAAGATACCCGTATATGTGAATCATAGCTTCAGCATGGTGAAATATAAAAGTACCTATCCCAAGGCAGCCATGATCCTGCAAACCCTTCTCTACTTTCTACTCTTTTTGAGAAGGGACTTTCCTATGCATAACTTGAGGTACTTTTATCACCCTTTTGGTCTGTTTGCCATTAGAACATCTTTGGATGCAGTACTTTATGTGAAATGGTTTGCAAGGGAGCTGTACATCTGAGACCACTGAAGAAGCTGATGTCTCCTCCATGTGGTCTTAATTTTGAAAATTTGTCATGGAAGAAAAAAATATTTCCAGCCCCCTGTGAACCAGCAACATTTACAGACTTAAATATATATATATTTATATAGCTATATATATTTTCACTGGAAAACTTTGCTTTTAGCAGCCTTCAATTCACGCAGAAGACTTTCAGAATTGTAGGCTATGTGCAGAGTACTTTCATGGTTTTCCAAAAAGTGGTTGGTAGGACCAGTCTCTCATCTATGCCTGAAGTGGTCACTGAGGTGGTAGGTAACCAAGCCATTCAGCTGCCAGATTCCTGTACAAACCCTTTACCATAATGAAGGAAGATATTTCACCTGTTGGATATGTATAGAAGTTCAGAACATATATAGACAATGGTAAGGATTTAAAACTAATTCACCAACTAACTGTGCGAATTCATCATTCTAGATCAAAAATGGAACAAACCTTACCATATGGCTGTAATTTGTAATTTATTTTGCTATGATCAGGAAAAGCTGCATAAAACCTGCAATTGCATTTTTTTTATAAAGAGGCAGCAGTAATAGAAAAAAGTGGGAAAAGCTGCACAAAACTTGCAGTTGCTTTTTCAGTAAAGATGCAGCAAATATGTGAAGCTGTGCAAAGCATGGAAATACAGTTACGATTTGAAAGTGAAACCATTTCAGACACACACACACACACACACACACACACACACACACACACACACACACACACACACACACACACACACACACACACACACACACACACACTAGACTGTCAAAAGTTATCTAATCTTATTAGGGTTAGAATGTTCTGGTTATCAAGGGCAACTTTGCTTTGGAGGAAGTTATATGGATTTAAATTTCTGACCTGGCAAGAAATTAAGAGACAGAACTCTTTTACCCAATGCAGAAAGGGGAATGTGTCTACAGGGGCCGTGATAACTAAATATTTTACAGTACTGACTTCAGCTGCATGATGCTAACTGTTAACACTCAGACAGACAGGATATGGTTAGTCTTCTCCTGCATAAATATGTATGTGGTAGTCTTTGACTGCGGCCTCATGCTTCTCCTCCAGCCCACAACCTGGCTTTCAGAGATGACTGCTGTCATTTTTTTTAGTCTGGCAAGGAAAATCCAATTATTAGTAGCAGTGAACATGCATGTTACAAGCAGCTGGTTATGCCTTCCCTACAACTGCACTGGCACAGGCGTTGTTTACTGTCTCTACTAGGAGTCAAATATTTTCAGAGGCAGTTTCCTTTTATCCTCCTCATAAAGGACAGAGACCTTTGTGGAATATGTGTTCCTTGTTTTGATTGATGACACTCAGACAGCACAGGTTTTCTTCTGTTCATGGGCTTCAAATGGCACAGATATACATATTGTTTTATTCAGTGGATCAAAAAAGCACACCCTTTCATATTTGCTTCTGTTCATTGAAGTTGCATATACTTCTCATCCTATTCACTAGCACTGCATGTGAGTTAAAGCAATTTCCAATAAATAATCTGGTATATAGCATTATTCTTAACATGCAGTGAGTGATAATTCTATGCTAGCCTGTTGTAACAGACACTAATTTAGAAGAAGGAATGTATTTAGCCTCCACTTCTATGGTTTTCATATTACTGTATACCAGAAATTTAGGCAGATAAAATAGTCATCCCACTTCATAAAGACCTTCAACAGATTTTGAAAACTGCAGATCCATTAGTCTGACTAGTTTTATGTGCAACACCATGGAAAGAATTATCATGGAAGTTGTCAGCAGGGACATAGGAGACCTCCAGACACTGGATTAATACCCGTTTGGCTTTGTCAAAGGAATGTCATGCCTACTGAATCTGGTGGAGTTCCTTGAAAGGGTCATTGAGGCAATGGATGATGGGAAAACTGTGCATACTGCCTACCTACATCTGGCTAAACCATTTGATGCAATAACCCATTTGGGCATTGTCAACAAACTTACAGAACTAGGTATAAATCCTATTATAACATGCTGAACAGCTAACTGGATTACTGATAGGACACAGGTGGTTAGAATCAGTGAAGCCACCTCCACAAATAGGCCAGTCACCAGTGGAGTCCCCCACGGCTCTGTGCTAGGCCTTCTCCTCCTTGGCATCTACCTCTTAGATGTCAAAGTTAATGTCAAAGGCCTCTGGCTAACCAAGTTTGCAAACTAGGGAGCAGTCATTGAATCGCCTCAAGACGAGAACACTCTTCAGGAAGGTCTACTACTGACAAATACTTGGTGCCAAAGCCATGGCTTAAAACTCAATACCAAGAGATTCATTATAGTATCTTTTGGGAAGTGTGCCAACCTGGGTAACTATGTCATCAATAGAACACCCTTAAAAGTTGATTCATTAATCAGGGATCTGAGAACTCATGTATATAGTAACCTAGCCTTCCACAAACATGTCCAAAGTAGTAAGAAAATCCTTCTGTGTTGCTTAACGCATAAGCAAGGGCATGGAACCTAGGTTCAGAGAGGTCATCATACCACTGTACTTGGCCCATATCAAGCCCATCTTACTGTAGAATACTCCCTTCAGTATGTACCTGACCAGGCACATGCAGCAACTGGAATGTCCACAAAGGTTCTTTACAAAAAGAATACAGGGAGTAAACACAATGTCCTATGCTGATTACCTCAAAGCCTTGTCTCTTTACTCAGTATCATAGAGACTTCTGAAAGGTGATCTTTAACTGTGATACAAGACATCCCTGAACCCTGTTTTGATGAATCTTTTGCACAACCACAAAACAAACACCATCAAAACTACTAGATTGCAACATGCATAGGACATGTCAGAGAGACAGATACATTTCTCAAGTTCATAGGTTTATAAGTGTTTGCTAAGCCAATGACCACAAGGGCCTTTTTAAGCCTAGCCATGCATCACAAATCTCTGGCAAGTTCTGATACCCTTGATATGTGTAAGCAGGGGCTTGGGAGAGGAAACATTTACAGGCTAGGGCCTGGGAGATGAAACATTTCAGGTTGTCTGTGTCCATTAGAGATATAAGTGCCAAACCAGGGATGAATTTCCTGTTCTCCATCCAGTTGTCCAGGTTACACTTGAATTGGATGAGAGAGGAACTCTGCTTCACATGGATTGGCAGCCTGTTCTAGAGATGGGGTAATCTCTGGGATACATACCTGTCTCTCCAGCAGGTCCTATTTATATCACAGGCAAGGTTTAAGTCTTTAGAATGGGTAATTCTGGTGCTGTTTGTTTGGCAGATATGCAGGAGATCCATCAGAGTGGGGTCTGACAATGCCCTGTATGGCAGGCATAGATCTCCCCTCAAAAGCCAGTAGGAGACAGAATGCAGGGATAGAGCCTTGAGGTGGTCTGCATAGGACATTTTACTTAAGCTCTCTATTCTTTTAGTGAGGAACCTCTGTGTACATTCCAATTGCTGGATATGCCTGGTTAACTACATACCAAAGGGGGCATCATACTCAATGATAGGTCTGATGAATGCCCAAAACAGTGGAACAATGACTTCCTTGGACTTAGAATCCATGCACTTGTTTACAAATTGTGCAATATACAATGATTTCCTCACAGCTATAGACACATGATAGTCAAAGGCCAGATTACTATATATGTGTGTCCCTAAGTCCCTGACTACTGGGTCAACTCTAAGGGGTGTGTTGTCAATATGATAGTTACCAGGGGTGGATGACTTCCCGAAGGATACTATTATGCATTTCTTGGCATTTATTTTTAGTCCACGTCTCTGACACCAGTTATTTGTCTGTGTCAGCCGCTCCTGGAAAACATTTGTGTCAGTGTGGGATTCAATGACAGCTCCTAATTTGCAATTGTCTGCAAATTTAGTCAGCCAGAGACAAATGACATTGTCTCTAACTTCAGAGAAGTAAATGCCAAAAAAGGAACAGTCCAAGGACTGACCCATGAAGGACTCCACTTGTGGCTAGCCTCTTTGTAGAGGGGACTCCCCAATTCTAACTTCCTGGGTCCTGTTTGTGAGCCAGTTGGCTATCCACTGGGTGACATATGAGTTTTCACCTAACCTTTTGAGTTTATCAACAATGCCTGTGGGGTATTGTGTAAAATGGCTTGGTCAAGTCAAGGTAGGCAGTGTGAACCATTTTACCCTCATCCATTGCTTTGGTGGCCTTCTGAAAGAAGTCCACCAGGTTGATGAAACCATACTGGGCTGGGTACAGTATCTGGATGTTTACTATAAGACTAATGATCACTTCCATGATAATTCTTTCCATGGCTTTACATATAAGACTAATTAGACATAGCTTTATATGTATGGATGGCACAGTGGTGCAGCAGTAGCATTGTTGCCTCCCAGCAAGAGGTTCTCTGGTTCAATTCTTGGCTGTGGTGCCTTATGTGTGGAGTCTGCATGTCCTCCCTGCATTCGTGTGGGTTTCCTCTGGGAGCTCTGTTTTCCTCTCAAGTTATAAAGACATGTGTCTGGAGTGTTTCTCCCTGGGGCTCCACTGAAAATTGGCTTCATTCCAAGTCAGACTTTCCCAGTTAATGCCAGTTTTTTGTGATATAAAAAATGAAACCACAATAAATCATTTCAAAACTTTTCCACCTATAATGTGACCTATAACCTATTCAATTCAGTTGAAAAACAAACACATGTGTTAGGGGATAAAATATAAAAAATAAAATACATACAATAAGCTGGTTGCATAAGTGTGCAGACCCTTAAACTAATATTTCGTTGAGGCACCTTTTGATTTAATTACAGCATTCAGTCTTCTTGGGTAGGAGTCTATCAGCATGGCACATCTCGACTTGGCAATATTTGCCCACTCTTCCTTGCAAAAGCGCTCCAAATTTGTCAGATAGAAAGGGCATCTCTTGTGCACAGCACTCTTCAGGTCACCCCACAGATTTTCTATTGGATTTAGGTCTGGGCTCTGGTTGGGCCATTCCAAAACTTAAATTTTCTTCTGGTGAAGCCATTCTTTTGTTGATTTGGCTGTATGCTTGGAGTTATTGTCATGTTGAAATGTGAAATTCTTCTTCATCTTCACCTTTCTAGCAAATCATTTTTTTCCTGCAGATAAAACACACACACACACACACACACACACACACACACACACACACCCAATATAACAAACCCCAGTCAGTTCCTCCAGCCTAAAAATGTATAATTTCAATGCCCGAAGCATCCGCAATAAGATATTTGACCTTCACACATAGACTGAATTCCATCAACCCCACATCCTAGTTATCATCGAAACCCAAGACCTGATATTAAAGATGAAGAAATTATTCCTTCTGGTTACACCATCATTAGGAAAGACCAAATATGTAAACAGGCTAGGAGCATGGTCATCAGCATTCAAGCCACCTTACAAATCCATACCCACCTCACAGCTATTCTACAATACAGCAATAAAAAGCCTAATAGCCAAACTTCACCTAAACAATCAGAAATCCATAATCACTGTAGCTGCCTACACCCAACCTCCCCAAATGCCAAGACTACCAAAAACATACTTAGCTACTTATCATCTACTTTCAACCAAGAAATCATCCTGCTCAGTCTGTCAGCAAGTGTGAGAGCTCAGTGACCTTAACATTGATTGGACCTCTAACAAACCGAACTCTTCCCCCATAACATTAGCTTCAATCATTTCACTCAGCTGATCCAACAACCAATCCAATTTTACAAATTATCCACAAAAAATTCATACTGGACTGCATGCTCTCTACCAGTCCTGAAAACATTAAACTAGCCGGCACCCTTCCAGACTCTCTCAGTGATCATCACTCCACCTGTAGCAACAGAGAATGGTGTTGGATAGGTCAGACAGGAAAACAAAAAGGATGATTCCTGCTCATCAAATGATTTATAAAAAACAGTGCATCCCAAGACTATATATTCCCCATTCTGAAGGAGGTATGGGCTTCCTCAGAATTGATTACATGTATAGATCTGCAATTGTGGGACTGTGTACATATTTGCTGACCTCACAGGACCAAAATGTATTGAAAGTTTTAAAACATGAGGAGAATAAGTCTAAGATGACTTCCCTTCTTAGCTTAGCATAAGCATATTGGCGTCAAGCGGGAATGGAAATCAAATCAGAAGTAGGTAAAAATTAGCCAGCAACAGAATGTGCCAAACAACAAAGGAAAGAATATACAGTGAAGGATCAGATGAGAAGGCAAGAAAGTGGAAAATGCATAAGTATAGTTGCAAGTACAGAAAACTCTTGGAACAACCTCACGTTGATCAGGATCAAATGTAGGAATGGTTAAGGAGAGGTGAATTTAAACCAAAAGACGAAAGGTTACTATTGATTGCCCAAGATAGTGGACTATGCAGTGGCAGCTGGTGACTTCAAATCAAAGGGAGGCTGCGGGAGACAGCAGAATGGGTGGGGCCAATGGGAAGGTGTGTGGCCAACTAGAAAGGGGTGAAGCTATGCTCAAAACCACAAAAACTGGGACTTTAATTAAATACGCTGCCCTGGGTGCCAAACCATCATTATGAGAGTCCAATCAAGACAAAATGAAGTGTAGAAGAAAAAATATTTAAATGCATTGGCTACTTGGCAGCTTACTTAATATCTAGATGGAAACAAAAAGGTTATGAGGCATGACAAAATAAATTACTTTTTAAATACATTATTGGAATGCCAGTCAAAATCAAATATAAAAAAAACAAGCAGCACTCAACTCAAACCACTTCTCCTTGCACTGCAGTTCTAATTATAATTTATATTCAGCTTTATAAAAGTACCAAGTAACATGCTGAAAGTAGCAATCTCTGTGATACTCCCAGTTGTAAAAATGATTCTTATCCAAGAAAGACCTGCTGCCTGACAACAGCTTTCTAATTGTTTCATGGGGAAAACACAATCAAAGTAAAAAAGTAACAGCAAACAAAAAACAAGCTCAAGATAAATTGCTTAAAGGATTCCTGCTCAAGTTATGGACCACACATGATAGATTGGCATTCTGTTTAGTTTACGGATAAAGCCTGCAAAGATGACTGCAAGTCTCCAACAAATGTAACAAGCTTCTGAAAATACTGTAATCCTGTCCTTTATTACAAATACTGTTATATGCATTTCAATATCTAAGGCTTATACATTATCTAGATATGTAAATATTCTCTGCATGGCAACAACAAAAAGGCTTTCAATGTTGGTAATTGTAATTCTTTAACATTATGCTTATTAAAGCTTACTTGTATCTTACAATCTCAGACAAGCTTACCTAATGGTCATTGAAGCATTGCTACTTAAACACAGAGCAACAGGCACTACAACAACATGCATTTTCTGAATAATAAGAAGCATAAATCAACAGTATAAAATATGACAGAAAACCAGAACATTCTGCAAAATCAAGGACAGATGTAAAGCCACTGTAGTACTTGTGTCTACCATGGATGGGGGATACTCTGCACACTTAGACTGCATAACTGCTCATTGCCTTACTTGGACAGATCCAGAGTTACTACATGGGGGAGTGGGGTATAACAAGTATGTCACAATTTGAAATGTCTCTGACTGATGGTGATGGCCCTGACACATTTGTCATACCTCTCTACCTCAGAGAAAGAAATTTGGACAAATCCATAAATAGAAGTGGGACAAAGGCCCAAAAATAAGGACAATTTTTAAATATTGCTCTTATAAACTTAGAAAGATAATAAAATAGTAGGTCTTGCATTAGTATGAATTTTATGAATGGTATGAAATCTGAAACTCAAATGTCTGTCATTATTTTCAAACTTCAATCTTTAACGATTTGCCACTAATTTGCCAGAAAACCACAATTTTATAAAAAACAGACCAACACTTTGATGCAAAAATCTGTACACACTACACACACAGACACAAAAAATAGACATAGATCAAGGAATATATGCCTTTCTAAAGAATCAGTCATAGGCAATAAACTAAGCATTAACAGTTTCAGGATGCCATGGGTTTCAGAGAGACACAAGTGTCTTTCAAAGTGTATGCTACCAAAAACAGCATATTAAAACATTATTACTTACGTTACTAGTGACTGTTACTGTTAGGGATTTTACAGTACTTCAGTGCAGCTGGCTAAACTTCACAGCAATTGTTACACAGGCAATTATTAAAGAAGACTGCAGAGTCATTAATTTCCCAAACAATCAGGGGACACTTAAAATATTAATACTATTAACTTCAGACATTGACGGAATAAGAGAATGCGATTTAATATACATTTTCACTTTTACAGTTTCACTGCATCATGGCTTCACGTTATATTCCCTGACAATGGAGAGTGTTAAAAGAACGTGGGTATTATCATGATATACACTGCATTGATATTACATAGTATGGAATCACATTAGCTATAACTTCAGGAAAGGCCAATGATAAGGGAATATGCCAGCAGAGACCCTGGCTATTATCCATGCCACACACTAACAATTAGACATCTGGGTATTTCAGATAGAAATTGTGGAAACCATTTTCAGAAACTTAGCTGTAGAATTAGTGCAAAGAGAGGCAGTTCAGAAAATCTGAGCAAACTTGGAAAGTTGCTAGAATAACAGACTTTGCATCAGGATGCATATTCTGAAGGATATGATGTTTAAAATTTAAATCTCTGCCCCCATTTAGTGATGGCTGTCCTCATTATTCAGAAAACCACATATTTTATGTGGAGAAGACCAAAAGTATGAGGCAAAAATCCAGACAACTAAGAGGTATGCTGAGGCCAGGGACAGGGCAAGCAAAATTGGGCATGTTCAGCAAAATCAAAGACAGCTAAAGACTAACCAGCCTGTAGCCATTCAAAACATTGGGTTATCTACCCATAACTAGAACAACAGCAACAACAACATTCACATCAAATGCCATTGCTGAGCTCTCTCTCACATCAGATGCTCTGCTTTGAATTTCTCGACTGTTTGTTCTGTTCTGGTTCCCGGGCAGGAAAATTGTTGAGACCCCTTGATTTACTAATTAAGCAAATGGTCATTGCTCTGATATGATTACCAATGCTTTTAAAATCCTAACCAAACTATTTAATTGTCAGTTGTTTTCCTCTCTGCATTTTCAGACAAGCATATATGACCATAAGTTACATTTCTCCTCTTTGTAACTTAATCATAACCAATGCTATGTTGCAGACAACTGGTATATTTTGAGTTTTACACCTCTTGCTTATGGAAACCTAATTTAGTTCAACTTATTTGACTTAAATGCAAAGGCAGTATGGTAAATGTATATTTTCATTTTTGCATACTTGTTATAGAATATCTGCTTACATGCTTCAATTACTTCTTCTTCTTCTTCTTTTGGCTGCTCCCGTTAGGGGTTGCCACAGCAGATCAACTGTTTCCATTTCTTCCTGTCCTCTGCATCTTGCTCTGTCACACCAACCACCTGCATGTCCTCTCTCACCACATCCATAAACCTTATCTTAGGCCTTTCTCTTTTCCTGTTACCTGGCAGCTTCATCCTTAGCATCTTTTTCCAAATATATTCTGCATCCCTCCTTAGCACATGTCCAAACCAACGTAATCTTGCCTCTCTGGCTTTGTCTCCAAACCTTCTAACCTGGGCTGACCCTCTAATATACTTATTCCTAATCCTGTCCATCCTCATCACACCCAGTGCAAATCTTAACATCTTCAACTCTGCCACGTCAAGCTCTGACTCCTGCCTTTTTGTCAGTGCCACTGTCTCCAACCCGTATAACATAGCTGGTCTCACTACCCTCTTGTAGACCTTCCCTTTCACTCTTACTGGAACTCATCTGTCACAAATCACTCCTGACACTCTTCTCCACCCACTCCATCCTGCCTGTACTCTCTTCTTCACCTCTCTTCCACACTCACCATTACTCTGAACTGTTGATCCCAAGTACTTAAACTCATTCACCTTTGCCACCTGTACTCCCTGCATCCTCACCACTCCTCTATCCTCCTTCTCATTCACACACATATATTCTGTCTTAGTCCTGCTGACCTTCATTCCTCTTCTCTCTAGAGCATATCTCCACCTCTCCAGGGTCTCCTCCACCTGTTCCCTACTCTCACTACAGATCACAATGTCATCTGCAAACATCATAGTCCACGGAGACTCCTGTCTGATCTCGTCTGTCAACCTGTCCATCACCATTGCAAATAAAAAAGGGCTCAGAGCTGATCCTTGATGTAATCCCACCTCCACCTTAAACGCATCTGTCTCTCCCACCGCAGACCTCACCGCTGTCACACTACCCGTACATATCCTGCACCACTCTTACATACTTCTCTGACACTCCCGACTTCCTCATACAATACCACAACTCCTCTCTAGGCACCCTGTCATATGCTTTCTCTAAATCTACAAAGACACAATGCAACTCCTTCTGACCTTCTCTGTACTTCTCCATCAACACTCTCAGAGCAAACATCACATCTGTAGTGCTCTTTCCTGGTATGAAACCATACTGCTGATCACTAATCATCACCTCTCTTCTTAACCTAACTTCCACTACTCTTTCACATAACTTCATGCTGTGACTGATCAGTTTAATCCCTCTGTAGTTACTACAGCTCTGCACATCACCCTTATTCTTAAAAATCGGTACCAAAACACTTTTTCTCCATTCCTCAGGCATCCTCTCACTTTCCAAGATTTCATTAAACAATCTAGTTAAAAACTCCACTGCCATTTCACCTAAACACCTCCATGCTTCCACAGGTATGTCATCTGGACCAACAGCCTTTCCATTCTTCATCCTTTTCATAGCTATCCTTACTTCCTCCTTGCTAATCCACTGCACTTCATGATTCACTATCCGCACATCATCCAACCTTCTCTCCCTCTCATTCTCTTCATTCATCAACCCCTCAAAGTACTCTTTCCATCTGCTCAACACACTCTCCTCACTTGTGAGTATGTTTCCTTCATTATCCTTTATCACCCTTACCTGCTGCACATCTTTACTAGCTCGGTCCCTCTGTCTAGCCAATTGGTACAGGTCCTTTTCTCCCTCCTTAGTGTCCAACCTTTTATATAATTCTTCATACGCCTTATCCTTAGCCTTCGCCACCTCTCTCTTTGCCATGCACCTCATCTCCTTATACTCTTGTCTACTTTCTTCATCTCTTTGACAATCCCACTTCGTCTTCACCAACCTCTTTCTCTGTATACTCTCCTGTACTTCTTCATTCCACCACAAGGTCTCCTTGTCCTCCTTCCTCTTTCCAGATGTCACACCAAGCACCCTTCTAGCCATCTCTCTTACTAGCTTTGTTGTAGCTACCCAGCTATTCGGTAACTCTTCACTGCCACCCAGTGCCTGTCTTAACTCTTCCCTGGACATCACCTTTTTCAATTTCCACCATTTGATCCTTGGTGCTGCCCTCACACTCATCTTCCTCTTCTTGATCACCAGTGTCATCCTACAAACCACCATCCTATGCTACCTAACTACACTTTCCCCTGCCACCATTTTACAGTCTCCAATCTCCTTCAGATTGGCCCTTCTACATAAGATATAATCCACCTGTGTGCATCTTCCTCCACTCTTGTATGTCACCCTATGCTCCTCCCTCTTGTTAAAATATGTATTCATCACAGCCATGTCCATCCTTTTCGCAAAATCCACTACCATCTGACCTTCTGCATTCCTTTGCTTAACACCATACCTACCCATCACTTCCTCATCCCCTCTGTTCCCTTCACCAACATGCCCATTAAAATCTGCTCCAATCACCACTCTCTCACCCTTAGGTACAGTCATCACCACTTCATCCAACTCACTCCAAAATTTTTCTTTCTCATCCATCACACACCCAACTTGTGGAGCATATGCACTAACAACATTCATCATTACACCATCAATTTCCAGCTTGATAAACATCACTCCATCCAACACTCTTTTCACCTCCAAAACACTCTTAGCATACTGTTCCTTCAGGATAATGCCTACGCCATTTCTCCTCCCATCCACACCATGATAAAACAATTTGAAACCACCTCCGATACACCTAGTCTTGCTCCCCTTCCATCTGATCTCTTGCACACACAATATACCAACCGTCCTTTGGTTCATCATATCAGCTAGCTCCCTCCCTATACCAGTCATACTGCCAACATTCAAAGTTCTGACCCTCACTATCACAGTCCTAGTCTTTACCTGCCTTCGGGCATGCCTTCCGCCTCTTCTCCTCCTTCGGCCAACAGTAGCCCAATTTCTGCCAGCACCCTGTTGGCCAACAGTACTGGTGGCGGTCATTGTTAACCTGGGCCTTGACCGATCCGGTATGGATTTCTGTACAGTTTTCTGCATATATAATGTGGCAAAATTTTACGCCGGATGCCCTTCCTGATGCAACCCTCCCCATTTATCCGGGCTTGGGACCGGCACAATTACTGACATCAGTAAATTCATAAAATTCACAAACGACTATTTCAGAATTATAGTAGGATCCAGACATCCTTATGAACCGATTTCCTCTATATTGTGGATTTAAATCCTGAAAACTAATCACACCAAATAGACAAAAGGTATAAGTACTTTAAGGGTATAAGAATTTGTGACCTCTTCAGGCAAAGCTCATCGTCTATTAAATTACAGTGTATACTCATCCATCTCTGCAGTCATTTGATGGCATGTAAAATGGATGTTGTCACTGTGTAAGACTTGCTACATTGTCCCAGCTTTAGGGCTGTAATTGTGGTTCTTTGTATTTACCTGAAAAATGTTTGTCAGCTGCACAAAAAAATATCTTGATGCCACTTTCAACCCAGACACAACTCTCTTCTTATCTGTGTTTACCCCCCCCCCCCCCATCAAGGAGGTTCCAAAACAAGTGCAGTGAACATTCAACTTAAAGAAAAATTTATTATATAATCACTCAGACTTGGATTCCCTATTTCACTAAGTAAGTAAGGGACTACAAGATAAAGAAATCTGCTGAGCAGCCTTTTCCATTTTTAAACTGGTTTCCCTTTAGGTGCAAATCCAACATTTCTCAGCTCTTGTTTCACCAAGATGCATCATGCAGGTGACCAATAAATTGAATGAACAAAGCTGCTGAACTTCCTTACAAGTTCCAGTCTATAGAATAAACATTTTTTTAACAATATATCAGTCATGGACAAGGAGTCGGACACCTACCTCACCTCTCAAAGCACTTCTCAACTTTCAAACTTCAATCAAGATTTCTGAAGGCACTGTATGTACAAAGCAATAACTATCCATATTCCTGCAAGAATGCACATTCTGGTAAGGATGTAGCCTCATGTGTTTATACTGCAATTCTGTTACAGCACTGTTGTATTTGTATGCCACATTATTTAACATGCATGCATGCATTTCCAAGATATAATGCACTCAGGAAATTAAAATAAGTCACTTGTTCTAGTTATACTGAAAGTTAAACTGTGATCACAGGTTATTAAACACCTATGTTTAAAAATACATTTTTTTAAAAGTTATATGAGTTGAACATATCATACTCCACTTTATTTTACAATACATTACTATTATGAGCTGATTTTGCAGGCATAGATTGCTATGTTCCTTGCAAGAGTTGTCATATACTGTATTAGTGAGCTATTTGTCTGGTAGCTGTGAAATTATATGGACGTGGTGGCATAGCACTGACATTAATGTTCATTTTCTCTTCCTTCCATGTATATGATTTCTCACAATTTTTAAAATATAGCTCTTTGCTAGCATCTGTCAGGATATCCCTTTTCTGCCTGCTTTTTTATGCCTATAATGTGTTAGTAAAAAGCTTTATCTCCATCCAAATATACTTACAAATTAAAGTTAAAAAAGACTGTCTCCGTCTGTCCAATGACCTCGATCACAAAGTTACGATCAAGTCAACTCTCCGTAAAGGCGGTAAAGCAATTAAGCAAAGCAAATTGGATTTTTAGCAAGCAAGGGTAGCAAGCTGGCAACCGAAGTAAGTACTGAGAGGTACTACTGTCTGTTTCTCATCTCTTTTTTGGAAAGAGAGTGAGAACCAATCAGTAGCTATCTAGCCGTCCACATCATGTACGTGACTGCAGACGTGGCAGTCTGATCCCCTTCCACTTTACTGTGCAGTTAAACTGCACAGACTTCTGAGCAATAGGCTGATGCCTTCTCTCCTTAATCAGAAAACTATTTTTTTTTAAAAACCCGGAACTCGACAAGCATGCGCAGTTTGAGTTTTGGGACTTTGCAAGTCAGTTGGACTCACAGCTAATCTAATGAGCTAAACAAAGCACTGCCAGCCAGCTAGTAAAAAGTAAAGTAAAATTAAATTTTAATAATTTATAAATATTTATTTTTTAAAATGTTCTTCTTCACAGCTGGGGGGCTGCAGTCCTGCAGTCCAGTGGCATGTGCCACCACTGTCTCTATGCATATGTTGGTTTACAATGTCTGTTGAACATGTGGGAGAAACAGACAAATGTAGGTTTTGTAGAACATAATTGGAAACAGTTGCACATCTTGTTGCTGGTTGTGATATACTAATAGCATAAGGACTGTATACTGAAAGGCATAATAATGTGGCAAGACTGTTGCTTTGAGGATTGTGTAAGCATTATATTATTGAAATAACTGAAAAAAATGGAATCATGACCCACAAAATATTATAGAAAATGATGAAGTTTATATCACATGGGATCACCCATTACAAACAGTTAAAAAAAATAGATGCGAGAAAAACAGATATAGTAGTCCATGAAAAGAAGGCAAAAGTAGCATTAATCAGTGAAATTGCTACACCCAGTGACTACAGTGTCTTATATACGTGAGGCACAAAGTCATAAGGTACCAGGATTTGCAGGCA
Source organism: Protopterus annectens (assembly GCF_019279795.1). NCBI lineage: Eukaryota > Metazoa > Chordata > Ceratodontiformes > Protopteridae > Protopterus > Protopterus annectens. Next base: position 317,712,173 of record NC_056730.1, on the reverse strand, counting down.
GAAACAAGGGCAATGTGGAAGAAAGATACCCAGACAGTTCCAATAGAAGTAGGAGCAACAGGTCTTATAAAAAAGAATTTACAATTGTACTTAGATGTGTTACTGATACATGTAATTCCTTATGAAATGCAAAAGTCATTACGGTGCTATAAAGAGCACTTCTGGCTTACATCAAAGATCAAAACAATACTAATTTCATGAACTTTAATCATAATTTGACTAAGGAATGGGGTCCATTCTCATCATGGTATTAGAAACCCAAAAGACGTGGAGGAAATAAAAAACAGAATATCACAAACCCCCAAACTACTATATTTCAGCTCTGTGAGAAGCTTAACCAATTTTGATAAATATATATTTAATGACACACTTAAATAATGTGATTTGGAACCCCTAAAATATCTGTCTCTCGATGAAATTGCCTGTCACTTCAAGAACTCCTTGCAAACCATACTAACGCAACAAGCCCCAGTGAGACATAAAAGAGTGAAAATAAATTCTGTACAATGGCTAACACATCAAACTAAACAGCACATGAGAAACAGATGCCAAGCCTGGAAACAATGGCACAAAACTAGGACCAAATCCTGCCTAGATAGATATTGGTGCCTAAAAAATGCATTCTCCATAAACCAAACCATGCATACAATTAAAAAAAAAAGATTTTGGCAAAATTTAAGCAATGTCCTAAAACCAAGGAAATCCCATCCCAAATCATTTTCCATCTGAAACCAGCAGGAATATTGCAGACAAATTCAATAAACACTTCCTATCCAGTACTCTACTTAATTCAAACAATAACCTATACCCAACCCCACTGAACCCCATCCGACCATAGATTTGTACTTCAACTCAGTCTAATAACCCCCCTCCAAATACCATCAAAAATACATTAAAAAATGGAAACCAGCAACATTAGCTCCTGACAACCTGACATCCAAGTACCTCACTATAGCCACTGACACCATTTTCTGCCTTGTATTTATCCCTAAGTAATAGATTCCTTACAGAAAACTACATCCCGGTTCTATTGCTTCGTTAATAGTCCCACTACAGAAAGGCAGCACATCCACCGAACTGTCAAAATATCAGCCTATAGCAAACCTTTCTCTCCTCCCTAAAGTACTTGAAAAGGCATACATCAACAACTCTTAGCCTTTCTGCTTGATGGCCAATTACTTTCTCCTACACAGAAAGACATTCAACCGCACCAAAGCACTGAAAATGCACTGCTACATTTCCTAGATACCATTAATCAAAGTAAAAACACAGGAAATTTTGTCTCCACCCTTTTCCTGGACTTGTCAAAAGTCTTTGACACAGTCTCATATCAACTATTCCTCCAAAGATTAAATCTTATAGGCCTCATTACACTCTCAACTAGCTGGTTCACCAGATACCTAAAAATGATATCCAGTCTGTAAAATGGAATAACTCCCACTCCTTCTAATCATTACAGGAGTCCCAAAGCTCCATACTTGGGCCAGTACCTTTCTATATCTTCATTAATGACATGCACAAGGAATCAAAATTTGCCAGCATAATACAATATGGTGATAACTCAATTTCAGTTTGTTCAGCACCAAATCTTCCCACCTTAGAAACCATCAAACAGGAGGCTTTTACCTCCATAGAAAACTGGTTAAATAATTCTCAATTACTCTTCAGCCCCAACAAAACAAACAAATCCTATTCTTTCCTCAAAATATATCTCAAAATAACACTGACATTAAACTCAAAAATTGAAAATGTCATTAACAGAAAATTACTAAGAGTTATCACTGATGACAAGTTAAAATCTGATCTGCACATTGACACTGCAGTCAAAAAGACACACTGCAAACTAGGCTCTCTTTTCAGAGAGTACCTGCTAAGTGATCATAGTAAAAAGATGGCTGTCACCTCCTTTCTCCTTCCTATTCTCCTATATGCCTCAACAATATTCACAAATCTCAGCTCTTCCACCAAGCGCAAACTAGAATGCTCCTACACAAAATCAGGAAATCTGCATGCAGCCTACCAAACTCCTCCCATCACTGCATGATGCTCAATAGCGACAACTGGCTAGAACCTCCTCAACACATCACCCTCTCCCAGCTACTCAAAACACAGAAATAGTTCACCACCCACTTAAAACACCCTCACTGTCAAATCTCATTCAATACCATGTACCAAAAACCACCCTGTGATCCTCAGAACTTAAACTTTTGCTAATAACTCTAATAATTATTGCAGTGACTGTTGCTATCTCCAAGGCATGGATCAAACTTCCAAATCACATCAAGCTTTTAAATAATCAGCAACAATTCCAAAGCACCTTAAAATATCACCTGACAACTAATAAACTATGCAACTTATCACACCTACAGTTTGAAGCATGCAGTCTAGCTCTGCCCACTATGGCTGCTGCACAAGAGTATTGGCATAGTATTTTGATTCTACTCACAATACCTTTAAAACATGTATTTCCTTAATTTGATGTGCATTGTAAAAATGTTTGTTGACCGTTTGCTTTGAAGTACTTTGTAAATAATGTTTGTTGACTGTTTTTATTTTAAATTGTCAAAAATGTATTTCTATCCTTGTTTTTGGAACTTTTATTCCAAAGTCACCACTGAAAATGGGCATTTCAGTTCCTAGATGGACTTTCCCAGTTAACAAAAGCAAATTATTCTTTAAACTTTACCAAAACTGCTATGAACAATTCAGAAACTGTTTCTCGAGCATACAGGGAAAATTTAGATTCCCTGTATTTTTACATGGATAAATACAAACGCCTAGGGTGTGATTGTATTTTTCTGAAAGAATGTTTAAATAAGAACATTGTTCCTAAAGGCTTGCGGGTCTGTAAATTTCCTAACCGGGTTGAAGAGGGTTCGGAATTTCATACAGAGTTAATATAAATTTTTGATAAATGTGGTTTAGATGTTGTGAGGGCCATTCTTACTGAAAATGAGAGGGTAAGAAATACACTTTTGAGTAAAATGGAATCCAATAATTCAGTTATTATTAATGACCTCCTTTTTACAGTGGAATCAGAAAAAGCTTTATATCACAACATTTTTTCACAGATTGACCAATATTGTATTAAAAATATGAAGAGAAAACAAGGTAAACTAGATAGGGACATTAGGGAATATCAGGAAGGTGTTGCCTATCCCAAACCTAGACCGTTCAATACATTTACCAAAGAACGGAATCCAGGCAGGAACAACAGGTTTTTAATGTTGATCAATTGACACATGAAGAAGCACAACATGATGTACCATACAAAAATAACAAAGGTGACCCTTTAGACTATTCACCTCCGCTTTGGAGGTCAGACAGGATACGGAAACAGAATCCAGTCTTTTACAATTATCACAATTACAGGGGGAACTACAAGAGGTAGGAGCTTCATCCATTAATATAAACATTTGTCAGCAAGGCAATATTTTCAAGTTCAAAAACTACAACATTTTGGATATTAACTTTGACCATTTCAAATTGTTTTCTAAAGGTTTCAAGTTTATTCCCACTAGAAAAGTTAGTATACTGAGGGCTATTGTAGATCTGAAACTTTTTTTGAGGAAAAAGAATTTGGCATTAATATTTCATGATACAAACCCCAATACTATTATGCCCTCCTTGTTCAAGAAAAAAGTATTATTAACCTCCCCTCTTCATCCACAACTTAAAAATTTGGAAAATTTATTGGAAAGGGAAATCAGAAATACAGTGAACGAACATAGATTAAATTCCAATCTGTCCAAGGAGGAGAGAAGTTTATTAAATGACCCGAAGAGCAATAAGTCTATTAGAATTATGCAACCAGACAAAGGTGGTGGGACAGTACTTATGGATACTATTGTTTATGAATCCAAAATGAAAGATTTGTTATATGATTTTTCCAAGTACTCTAGAGCCTCTATTAATGAGGTCAATATTGCTAATTCCAAGATTAACATTATGTTGAATGACTTATTACTGGAAGGTTCTATTAACATTGACACATTTAATTGTTTTTAAATTTTTTTGTTAAATAAAAATCCAAGGGTACCTTCAGTTTTTGGTATTCCGAAGGTCCACAAGGACCCAACTGATCCTCCCCTACATCTTATTGTTTCTTCAGAAGGGTCCATTACCACCTCCCTTGCTAAATTTGTGGATGTAAAATTGAAAGATCTGTCGAATAATGGTGACACCATTTTAAAAGACTCTTGGGACTTTCTTAGGCAAGTTAAAAATTTCAATCTTTTTGCTGCTACTGAATAAACTATTTGGAATTTCATATATTGCGGTATTGGTGCCCTTATTTGGTTCTCCAAGCAAACTTTTGCTTTTGGTTGTAGTCTTGTTTTGTTCGCTTTCATCTCCTTTGCTGGTTAGGAGCGGACACCCTTTGTAAGGGCCTTATAGTAGCTGATAAGGGTGGATGGTGGCAGCTGGAACTACCTTATAGTCTGGGCAAAAGGGGGCATAGCTAGTAAACCTGTGCCAGCCTTTCCCAGGTGTGTGTGTGTGTGTGTGTGTGTGTGTGTGTGTGTGTGTGTGTGTGTGTGTATGTGTGTGTGTGTGTGTGTGTGTGTGTGTGTGTGTGTGTGTGTGTGTGTGTGTGTGTGTGTGTGTGTGTGTATATATGTGTATGCATGTGTGTGTGTGTGTGTGTGTGTGTGTGTGTGTGTATGTGTGTGTGTGTGTGTGTGTGTGTGTGTGTGTGTGTGTGTGTGTGTGTGTGTGTGTGTGTGTGTGTGTGTGTGTGCTTGTATATCAATCAAATCTCAAAGTGTGTGTGTGTCAGCTTCTTGGGCAGGGACATGAAGCATGGTTGAACAGAGAGGTTGCTGGAGGTCTTAGCTTGGCCACACGGCTGACATCTCAACCCTATAGCTGTGTCAGTGTGGAGTCTTATTGGGGATCTGGGGAGAAAAACCAAACTGACTGACTGTGTGTGTGCAGTGCTCTAAGGGAAACATGTGATGGATATTACATCAGACAAGCCATGGAAATTGCAATGGAAGAATACAGCACTAGGCAGATGGGAGGAAAACTTTATTTACAACTCCCTGTTTTATTCCCATGTGGGCTGCTACCTAAGATTTATAGATGACATGTTTATAGTATTAAACATCAGTCTGGAAAATCTAGAGCAATTCTTGAACCGCATCAACAATTCTATGAATGTTTTCAAATGTACAACAAATTGCAGTTATGACTCAGTAAACTTCCTAGACATGAAAAAAGTAAACACCTGGACACAAACCAACTCACCAGCAACCTCCACCAGAAACCCACCAGGGTGAATCTGTTATTGCAGAACAGTAGCAGCAGCATGCAACCCCACAAAAAAAGAAACATCATAAAATCCCAGGGCCTTGGAATCACCAGGTCTCCAAAGAATTGGAATCCTTCTTTGAAGACATCATAAGCCTGTAAAAGGATCTGACTGGCTAGAGGTTACAGTGAACAGCTCATCAAACAAATCATGGACCCCGTCATAGACCAGAAATTAAAAACAACCCTACCTTGGGACACTCTTCAAACCACCTACACAGAGAACATAGCAACCAAACCTGACAGAACAACAACGAAAAGTGGGACTCCAGCATATCCCTAACGTACTCACTCGACTATGCAGAAATCAAAAAAGCAATCCTCGGTAATTGGTGCATCATCAGCAAAAATAGAACCCTCAATAAGATTCTGCCCATGTTACCCAGATTCACCATTAGGAAAAACAAAAGTATTAGGAACTGTGTGGAAAGCCACCACACCACAGAAGATAACTCCCAGTGGAAAGGCACCTACCATACATCTTCCAAGATTGTAATTATTGCAAATATATGCAAATTAAATCCATCTTCTTATTCCCCAACAACAAAAAGAAATTTGAAAGCACATTTTATGGAAACTGCAATACAAATACCATGCTTTATACAGCAGAATGTAATCACTGCCAAGCATTTTACATCAGGAAAAACCATCAACAAACTGAAAACCAGAATAGCCCACCATCACACAAGAAATCTTACAAGGGAGCATGACCAACCCACTGGCCAAACACACAAACGAATCTGGAGGATGTGGATTAAATTCCACATCATAGACAGAATTCCACATCATAGATAGAATTAACCACATCCTTCTGGATGGCAACAAAAACGACAAATTAAAGAAGAAGGAACTGGAATGGCATATAAGACTTTTAGCCAGAAAAAAAACAGGATTAAACACCTCCTGTTCAGTGAACTGCATACTTAATCTAAGGGAACTTGATCACCACATATTTTATTAAAGGAACCATAATCTAACAATCCCCGAGGAGGAAAGCTTTGAAAGATATGCCTGACTGTATTTTAAAAGCTATAATGCTATTTTCTATTGATAAGGGCTCAGAAATCACTGAAAGGTACTCTGTTTACAAGATGTAACTCTATTTTCTAAAAAAAACAGAAAAAGGTACTGTATTTACAAGATATAACACTATTTTCTAAAAAAACTGAAATACAGAGTAAACACCGAATTATAACCATCAGCTAGCCTTATTCAGAAAATTACAGTAAACTATTTTAAGGCAAATTTGAGGAAGACTTTCAAAAGCACTGCAGAATATGTTTAACACTAAAGCAACCATGGCTTAGCATTTTTAAAGTTTTACTGGTAAAAAGGTCATAATCAAATATAAATTATAATAAAATGTAATCTTTGATCATATTGGAAGAATGATCGTTTCAGGCACAAATCAGACTGTGTGGAAACACGCAAGTTCTCTTGTGTTAACACTTAGACTGTAAATGGTTAAATGAATAACTGTGCTAGGGACTCAGAGCGGACCCACCTGAACTCCATGTCCACAGATGCCCACCTCTAGCCCACTGGAGGACACACCCCAAAACATGAATCTGGCTGGTAATATGCCCCTTTCCCAGCAAATATAAACCAAACAATTGCATGACTGTAACATTAACACAATGCAGTGCTCATCTGCCTGTAATAAGAATGATATCATTACAATAAAAAGGATTTCAATGAAATGAACTACTCCTGAGATTTAATCTTCGTACAATTTATTCTTCAAAAAGAACTTTGCCAGAAATTGATAACCATACTTTGGATTATAAACTTTTACAGATTTTACAGATTACAGCAGGCCAAAAAACAGATCACTGACCCTAGAGACTGAGCACATCTCTCTCTCTCTCTCTCTCTCTCTATATATATATATATATATATATATATATATATATATATATATATATATTGTGAAGTGTATGAGCTGCTTTTTAGAAAATCTAGGGTGTAGTTCAGAATATGAGTGGTTTGCTTTATATGGGAGAAATGTGTAGCCTTCTGAATTGGTTATGCAATGGAAGGAAACATTTTGGATTTAATTGCTGAGGAGAATATCATCATAGCTGGGTTAGTTGGATTGGGTTGGATAAATAATATGGAAGGGGTAAATACATTTTCATATCATTAGGTCAAGAACAATAAGTGAATTGTTTAAAGACTACTAAAACTGAAATGCTCTTGCTGTAAGAGGATTTTATTTCAGACCAATAAATGTAGTGGTTTAAAAAATGCTTTTGTCTGTTTAGGTGGTAGCTGATCTGAATACCTATTCAAATGTTTGGGAATCATAATTGTGATACTTCATTCAATGAAAATTATAATGTGAATAGAGGGAATATAAACTAATTATGATACCGAAGCATCTTGAAGTATTCTGTCTACTTCAAGGAGCAGTGATTCTAGTGAAAGTATATATATATATATATATATATATATATATATATATATATATATATATATATAAATGATAGGGGTGTAGGGGTTAAAGGAGGTGACACTTAAATAGTGAGTTTCAAAAGTTTCATAAATTCTCTTCTATTGTAATCGGATCACAGTTTAATTTTCAAAATGTCAGGAATTCTATTATCATTTTTTTTTAATTCTCATAGGGAGACAGCTGGATTTTGAATTTTTAGTTTCCTCATAGGGAAAATTACCGAGGTTGATTAAATGAAGTCTAGTGATAGGGCAGTTAGAGAACTTCTAAGATTTCTAGGCAAGGTCTATGAGTATTACCTTGTTTTTTAGTTCATTCTTAAGACAGGACCGGATGTTTTCCCTATGACATTGTTTGGGGAGGTAGATTGCACTTTGTAGGGAACATAGAGTAGTATGGACCATGTTATGGGCAGAGTCAGCATCCCTAATGCTATAACAATATGTCCACTCTAGGCAGGCCAATTGATGAAGTAACAATTTCTTACTTGAGGAGAATGTACAAAGAAAAGTGTAAAGAGCAAAGAACTGAGTGGCAAAGTTTAAAATGTGGAGCAGAATGACCACAGAGATCAGAGATGCCACCATTGATGGTTGTTATCAGGGGAGGGAGAGGGATCAGGTGTTCGAATGTAAGAAGGGGGCTGCATTAAAGTGTAAAATAAAAGTTTTAGTAAGCATAATGGTGAGCACTGCTAGTGAGTTAGAAATGAGAGAACAGTGATGCCACAGCACTGATCAGTAGGCAAGATTTTTTTGCTTAAGATAACACCTTACCTATGTAGCTTTCTCACTGTGTTTTACCTGTTGGTATTACTGTCCTTCTAATGCTACCTAGGCAGTATAGTTATAGACATGTTACCTAATCAAATGTGGTTCCACTGTGTCTTGTCAACAAGAAATTAATCAAAACTGCAAGTAACAAACTAGTCAGATTTCAACTTGGAAAAAAAAGTACAAAATGAAATGTTTTTTGTAGGGGCAAGCCATTCAGTGCACCACATTGGGGAGGCTTCACCCTCACCCTCCCAAAGTCCACCTTACTTAAGTATTCTAATTCCACAGACTTATATCCACAGAAAAGAATGAAGAGCACAAGAACTTTGGATCACTGGTAGCACACAAATAGAAACCACTTCAACAATGATTCTCTATGGGAAACAGTTAATGGGAGCTGGACATCAGAAAACTGCATACAAAGCAATAGAACCTTGATCCAGTGTTTACGTTACTAGGCATAGTCAAGCTCATATAATTACAATTTCTTACAGGCAGGGCAATAGCTGGGCTTTTAAAATAATGAGGATGTGAGGAAATTTTGGATAGGGTATCCGTTGCATGCTCTTTTTATGCTTTATCATATGCATAAATCTTTACAGGGTTCTGTGGGGTGCCTTACCTACAATGTGGCAAAGTTTTGGGATTTTTTTTGGTTAAGGCCATTTTTTGATAAAATAACTTCTAACATCAAATATATTGCATATTTGATAGAAAGGTTGAATTGTTCAGAAATGCATTTTTTTGCTACTGGGTAACAGTAGATATTTCAAACAGACTGAGACAGGTGCCTAAGGCCTGTGTTGGCTTGGTGGTCTGGCTTCTGTATAAAAATAAAAAAAAATCTTCTGTAAATTTAGCCCCAGCATTAGGACCTCGCTGGAGAAAACACAGCAAGCATTAAGACCACGCAGGGGGAAAACACACACAGCTTCTGTAAAGCCTTAGAAACCTCAGCATTAGGGCAACAACAGCATCCTAAACTACAGGGGATTGAAGATGACAACACCTGCAGGAGATGTACACAACAATAGCAAGCACAGATTCATAATGGGAGATATGGAAGAACCACAAGCACAACACTGTGTGTGTGTGTGTGTGTGTGTGTGTGTGTGTGTGTGTGTGTGTGTGTGTGTGTGTGTGTGTGTGTGTGTGTGTGTGTGTGTGTGTGTTATGGGCACTGTCTAGTTAAGCGACTTTGCTCAGAGTCAAACCCTGAAACTTATTAATTAGGGGTAGGCAAGTGCCTTAAACATCCACACCAACTGCCGGGCCTCCTTTAATTTTATTTCTTTTTTTTTTTTTTTTTAGTTTTTGCAAATCATTAAGGATTGCAGTCTGTTAATATTAGTCCAGACTCACAGAGCTGGGTTGTTCAGTGTCAGTAGTGTAACAGATGGCATACGTGCTTTTGGTGCAGACAGCTATGGGTTCCTCTTCCTACAACAGGTAGACTGATTGCTGTGACTACTGTGCAGCATAGCGAGAGGTGGGGATACTGCACTCCTGAGTGTGTCCTTTGGATGAGATGCCTAGTAACTCTAAATATGATTTTAGTTTGCCAGCCATTCCCTATTGTATATTGCCAGCACACCATTTTTTAAATGTAACATAGACATTTTTTTCTTCAAGGGCAGCAGACATTGAATTTGTATATGAAACACTGAAATGCAAAGTTGTTTGCCAGCAGCAATGTCTTCATTAGTTACAGTTCTCTTTAATGTACAATTATTCAGATGAGTTTTACTTCTGCAGAGATTGTGCATATTGTCTTAAATCACACTCTAACAAGTTGTGCTATAATAAACGAGGAATATAATTTAATACAATCAGGAAGGTGAATAAAACAACACATGCATTTATACATGGTCCAAAAATGTGTGCAGGGGGCCCATGGTTTGAAAAAAGCCCAAGAGTACAATTAATCGGCCAACGACCAGATGCATTTTTCACAAATGTGGGTTTCAATGCAGTTTCAATGAATGTGAGTTTCAAAGGCAGAGAAATTTGCTGTTGCTCATGCTTAATATGTTTTTTATTGTGAGGCTGTATTGTTTTCTTTAGCAAATAGCTATCAGTACTGATATTTTATGCCCTTTATATTGGTGATTTGAAATGTATATGTACAGAGAAAATGGAAATGTGGAGAAAGTGCTTATTGATTAAGTATCAACCATTATGGTTTAAAATTCACATTAAAAGTTGGGTTACAAGAAACTGATTTCATGTACATCAGTCTCAGGGGTACCTATCACTTTGTTGAATTAACTATTTATCAAATACCTCTTTTTCGGACTTTATTTATCAAAACTTAATCTATCAAATGTTCATTTTAGCAAATTTTTCCCAGGGAAAAAAACTAGTTGTCATCATTGGAAGTTTGCCATTTTATCATTGTAGTGCGATCTCAGAGTTGGTATATTTAGTTAGGGGTGTGTGGGGAGTAGCCCCCACCTGGGTGGGTTTTACACGTTGTTGTTTTGTGATGGTCACTAGGTTGACTGACTAATTTTTCTACCTTGGAAAAAATTTGCTAAAATGAGCATTCAATGGATTAAGTTTCAATAAATAAAGTTTGACAAAGAGGTATTCGATAAATAGTTTGTTCAACAAACTGATATAGAGCCCAGTCTCAGAGAAATGACTTGTAGATCACATATTATGAAATTATATAAGAAAGAGGCAAATAACAATACAAAACAGTATCTTACTAGCTATCCAAGAGCATTTAATTAATTATTTGCTTTTTGGTAATCGATACAAGTTTAGAATGAGCTGCTCATTAAAAGGAAAATTTGAAATAGTGAAACAGGACTTAAACAGAGATTTTTAGATAGGAGCAACATATTATCTTAATGCAGTATCTGCCTAGAGAAACCATTTGGAAACCAGATACTTTATAGATACAATAATAATTGATAAAGATAATCAGAGGTTATATTTTGGACACCTTCCAATAAATTATGAGAACTGATTCTAAAATTATGGATCACGGTGAGGGAAGGCCATAATAAATGGGTGATTATTGAAGAACAGATGGTGTTCTCATATAAAAGGGAGGAAATCTGAACCATTCCTTGGTAGCTAGCAATTTTTGTATAAAACATGTTATAAATTTAGTTAATTTTTGGAAATACTTTTAATTTCAAGACTTAGAAGTACAAGTGTCAGAATACCAAGGCTGAGTGTGTCTAATCTAGATTTGTACTAAGTCTGAGATGCCTGAAAATTGGTTAATTTTGGGAAATACTTTTAATTTCAAGACTTAGAAGTACAAGTGTTGGAATAGCAAGGCTGAGTGTGTCTAATCTAGATTTGTACTAAGTCTGAGATGCCTGGGTCTCAGTGTATTCCCTTTCCTCCACACTATGGCAGTCTTGGAGTTAGTATATATCAGGCATGGGAGAGTGGTGCTGTGGCCTTCCTCATTGGTGGAGTGCAAGGGTTTGTCCCCTTACAAAAGGCCTCTTAAAGGAAAACAGCAGTTGTCAATATTCACCATTCTCCTCTAGTTTTGCTATTTCTTTTTCATAATTTTTGGACTCACAATTTTGGGTCTTGGAATTACTATAGGGAGCCTGAAGTTTTCATGAACAACAAATAAATGTGGTTGAGTTTACATCTAAAACCCATTTTATATGTCAGTCCCAGGGTGTAGCATATGTTTTGACTTGTACTTATGAAAAGCTTAAAAATTTATGAGGTACGCTGGACAAACAAAGAGGAATCTTAAAGCAAGAATATTTTGAGTGGGAAAAATACAAGAGATAGAGTGGTCAGAGGATATGTTTTTCATCACAGCGGATGTAGTGAGCTTGTATATGAATATAAAACATCATTTGGGTTTAAAAGCTGTACAATATTTTTTAGGTGATACGCCAAGGACTCAATATATTATAGAGCTCATACATTTTTGTCTTACAAATAATATTTTTGAATTTGATGGAATTTTGTATAAACAAAAAGAAGGAACAGCTATGGGTGCAGCTTTCGCCCCAGTTTATGCTAATTTATTTATGGGATTAGTAGAGAATGAATATATTTATAGAAGTGAATTTTTTAATAAATGTGATGAGATATTTTTGTTTTATTGATGATCTAGTTTTCATCTGTAAAGGTGGACGTAATTTGACATCAGAATTTATAGAATATTTGAATAAAAATAATTATAAGATTAAATATGATGGGATCCAGATAGGTATGAAAATTAATTTTTTAGACATTACCTTGAATGGAATAATAGGCAAGAAAATACATACTACTATATACAGGAAATTCAATCAAGCAAATATGATGCTATATGCTACTAGTTCTCATCCTGGTCATACTTTGAAATCCATACCTTTTGGTGAAATGTTAAGAATAAAGAGGTTATGTAGTAGTATTATTGAAGCACGAGAAGAAGCTAAACATATGATACCTACCTTCATTGAAAGAGGTTATAATCTAGATGAAGTAAAAGATAGTTCTGTTAAAATTTATAAGGATTGAAATGTGGGAACATCTAGGAAAATTACAACAAAAAGAGAGCTTAAAATAGGAAAAGAGAAAGAAATTTCTCATATGTTTTTTTGTTACGAAATATACAGTTTTTTCAGATAAATTGAACGGGATAGTAAAAAGTTACTGGAAACAGAATAAAAGAGAGGTGCCCACATTGTTTGGTATGGAACTTAGTGTTTCGTACCAAAGGGGACGTAGTCTCAAAAACTTTCTGGTAAAAGGGAGATATAGAAGACCAGTACAGAAGGTTGGAAGCACTGTTGCCAAGAAGGGGACTTTTCCTTGTGGTAAATGTTCAGTCTGCCAGTATATAATAAAAGAGGCAGAAAAAATAGGAGAAAAAAATTTTAATACTTTGAGTATTTACTCCTGTTTGAGCAGGGGTATAATTTATTTAATTAAATGTTCATGTGGTAAAAGTTATATAGGGGAAACTAAAAGAAGTTTGGCAGAAAGAATAAAAGAGCACATAAGGGATGTGAAAAATAAAAAAATGTTGAGTCCAATAGCGGAGCATTTTCATTTAATACATGGGGGAGATTTAAAGGATATGAAAGTTACAGTTTTAGAACAAATAGAGTATCAGTATGGTAATGAGGATTTATTAAAATATGTCTTGAGAAAGAAGGAATCTATTCTTATTATGAAGTATGAAACTTTGCAGCCCAAAGGGCTTAATAAGGAATGTAATTGGCAACCTACGTTCCGTTTGCCCACATAAAATGTCTAAATGTGAAAATTGTAATTATTGTAAACATGTTGATGTCACTAATTTCTTTGTACTAAATGGTCAACATTTTAAACTAAGATCAAGGTTTAACTGTAACACTAGGTTTATAGTTTACTTGGCTAGATGCTCAAGTTGCCCTGCATTTTATGTGTACAAAACGGAACATAGGTTCCGAGATAGAATGTATGAGCATCTTTACGCTATCAGCCATAATAAGTTAGATAATGCTTTAGCAAAGCATATCCATTTAAACACACATCATCAGTTCAAATTCATGGTCATAGACAATATTTTGCAGGACACTAGGGGTGGTCTATTTTCCTTCAAGCTAGAAGAGTTGGAACTAATGTGGCAGATCAAACTTAATGCGTTTAATGTTCCAGGCTTGAATGCATCATGTTCTATCACTAGTGTTCTTAAACTCAAATGTTTACAAAGATAATGTCTGTTAGAATGTCCGTTCAATTATTCTTGATTATGAATACGCTGGTAGTAATGCTGTGAATAGGTTACAGAGTATCCATTGTTCTTAATTTTGTTTTAATCATTATAAATGTTTTAATGTAGTTTAGGTATATGAATAATCATTTAAGACAAAAATATTTTAAAGATGAATCAATGCTGTTCTTTAGGGGTAGTGTCTGTTTAAGCAAACAATTATGTTTTGTCCCACGTTTTTTGATTGAGTGCCTATTTAAGAATACTTAATTGTTTGTATTAGTACTTCTGAAGAAGTTTGCATGTTTGCAAGCGAAAAGCGCTTAAAGTTTTTATACCTGTGTGAAGATTATTAAACCTGTGAGAAGACTCTACAGTTGTTTGAACTTGTGGATATACAGTATATACATTGGCCTGAAATAGTATATAAAATCAATAGGAAAGAGCACTAGGTGATAATCTCTAACTAATTAAACAAATAACATAAATAGAAATACAGATTCTATTAGGGAGAGTTAGAGTCCAATTGAAGAGTTTCAGTTAGAGATATGACTTTCTTCCTGGGATTGTTGGCAAAAGGTTTGGGGTAAATCCTGAGTTCTTTGATCTTGCTTTCCTTAAGCACTTTTTCCTTCAGTAAAGATAAGAAGTCTTCAAGAAATGGAGAATAAATGGAATTCCATTTTCTAGTGATAAATTTCTAAGCAATTGCAAGTATTGACCATAAAAAAAAACAAACTATCTTTATTCAAAGATAACCATCATTATTATTAGATAAAATTAAGGTTTTAGTTAACAGGAATAAGTCGGAATACAAAGCTTTTACAACATTATCTATGCCACTCCAATACTGTGTTAGCTTAGGGCAATCTTAAAAAAATGTGACCAGTCAGCTTTACAGGTCAGTGATTAACTCCAACAAGAAATATTATTAGGTTTACTAAATTTAGCTACCTTATCTGGTGTTAGAAAAGCTCTGTATAGAAACTTCAAGTAAATATACTCCAGTACTGAGACCAGGATGTAAATTTAACAGATGACAAAATGATGAATTTATTATCTTAAAATAAACAAGGAAAATACCCCATAGTAATATAATGCCAACATTTATTTTGAGGTTTTAGTTTGTAGTTTAATAAAATTTTATATAATTTTGAAGTAATATTATTGATGTTGAAATCATTGGATAGGGTGTCATATAAATATGGTATTAATTTGGGTTTATCTTTAAAAGAGGAATTACCAGTTATTTTGTAAAGGTCCTGACAGTAAGCTAATACAATTTGTAAGAGTAACTAATCTTGCGATGATAAGTCAAAGTCTTTCATAATATGTTGGATATCTAATAATTTAAGATCTTTGATGCAGCATTGCCAACAAATGAAAGTTTTGGCTTCCCAAGAAATAAAGGTATTTTTATGTATTTTATCAAAAACAATTTTTGTAATACTGAAAAGTATTAATAGTTCAAATCAAATTTTAATATCAACATTAGCTTTAATAAATTTCCTAAAATTGTTAAAGATAAAATTTACAGAATTAAATTTTGTAGGTTTAGAGATATTATATTGCAGATGAAACAGAGGAGAAACCAGAATTTATTAGAATAACCTTTAAAGAGAGGTTGGTTAAAGGATTATTCTCATTTAGTAAAATGATTAAATGTAAAGATTTCCAAATAGAGGTATAATTTGGATCTACACAATTCAGAATGACTTCAAATATGGGTCTAAATTAAATTATTAAAATTTGAATTCACCAAATGGTATTTCCATCAAAAATACAGTTCAGTGAATTCTGAATATTGCAATCACAGTACAGTGAAGATCAGAAAATTTGCCCTTTCCTCATTGTAGTACGATATTGGAGTTGGTATATATAATTAGTGGGGGGTGTGGGAGGTGCAGCCCCCCACAAGAGCAAATTTGCTGAATAGTATTTTTGATGGAAATACCGTTTGGTGAATTCAACTTTCGATTATTTAATATAGACGTTTCAAATACAGAGGCTTTGATATAAGTTTTGATGTCTGGAAAATTTAACCCTCCCTGATTCCATAGTCTGATATGATGAAGAAAAGCTATTCTGCTTCTATTGGGATACCAAAGAAAGTTTAATAAAAGTTTATTTATGTTCTTAATTAAATATTTTTTCAGGAGGCATAAAGAATGGTTGGGTTATATATAATATTGTAGAAAGAAGAATCATTTTTTTATTAACTGTAGCCTGTCCTCAAAGGAAATGAATATTTTATTCCACTTATCTATATGAATTTTAATTGTATTTAAGATATCATTATAATTACTTTTTATTGTCTCCTCTATGGTACTACATAATACAATACCCAGATAATCAAGAGAGTTTACTTGTTTCCCAATAATGTAATCTTTACTAATTTGTGTGTTTTTTTTCTTTTTATTTAATAACATTTATTTAGATTTAAGTTTATTAATTTGAAGACCAGAAATTGATTGAATGTTTTTTTTACTGAGGATTCTAACTCTAATAGGACTATTTTTGAATTGGGTAATGTTAGCAAAATATCATCTGCAAATAACATTATTTTAGAACTATATTGGTTATATATATCAATATCATCAATCTTTGGATTATTTCATATTAATATAGCAAACATTTCAGTGGCAAGTGCAAACAGAATACGATACAAGGGGCAACCTTGTTTGCAGCCTTTAGTTAAGGGAATAGATTCCAAGGTAAAAGAATTTAGTTTTAGAAAAGCTAAATTGTGTGTGTGTGTGTGTGTGTGTGTGTGTGTGTGTATATATATATATATATATATATATATATATATATATATATATATATATATATATATATATATATATATATATATATATAAGGAAAACCAGAAAGATTTAAGAATTTCAATAAAAAATCCCACTTTCAAGTTCAAAAGCCTTTTCAATATCCAAGCCAATTATCAAAGCTTCTTCATCACCTCTATTCAAGTATTCAATAAGAGTTAATATTCTTCTAATATTATAATGAGTATGTCTATTATATATAAATCCTGATTGATCTTCATTAATTATATGGGACAGTGGGACTTTTATTCTATCAACAAAAATGGACATAAAAATCTTGTAATCATTGTTTAGAAGAGAAATAGGTCTTTAAGAACTACAGTATTGAGGATCCTTGTTGTCTTTCAGAGTGGGGGTAGTTAACGAGTATCGCCAAGATGGATGAATGTTACCTTGTGATTGAATTTAAACTAAAGTTTTGTGGAAAAAGGAAGTGATGGATGAAGGAAAACATTTATATATTTCTATAATTATACTGTCCATTCCAGGTGATTTATTAGGTTTTAAATTTTTAATTTTGTCTGAGACTTCTTTATATGAAATTTGTGATTGAAGCTCTGTTTTTAATTTTTCTGGGATTTTCTTAATATTAAGAATAGATAGGTCTAAATTTAAAAGTTTGACTTCTAAATTAACAGGTTTATTGTCTTCTGTATAATAATATTTTAAAAACATCAAGAATATCTTCATTGTCAGATACTTCCTTTTTTGTGCCTTCATGTACTAATTTAACAATATTGTTAGACATAGAATGCATTTTAACCCTCTTTGACAAGTTATGCAAATGTTTGGGTAATAAAGCATTAGAGTTCAGTTTTAATTTTACCAACACCATATTTGTTTTATGAGATAAGATATCAAGATATTTCTTGTTTAGCTTTTCTATTCTCTTTTTATCATCAGAGGAATTCTTGGAAACATTGTATTTTGCTAATAGAAGTTGAAATTGGATATTTTGTAATTCCAACTTCCATTCTTTAAGTTTATTTTTGAACCATGAGAGAATTTTACCAACATTTGGTATATAATTTGTTTTAAGGAAAAAAACTGCAGTTCTGTGGTAAGCCAAGGTCTGAATTCATTATTTTTTTCTTATATAAGCTGGAATTCTAGTTATGGATGTTAGCCTTTTATAGTCAGTTTGAAACTTGAGTATAAGGGAATCATGGTCAGATATAGGGCAAGGGTATATGGCAAAATGTGAAACTTTCAAAAATAAGTAATGAGAAACTAATATTCTATCAATTCTTGTTTGGGTAGAGAATCTATGATCTTGATGTGAAATGTTTAACAAATTGGTATCCTTTGTATTGAACATATAAAATAAGTTAAGCAACTCAATCCATTTTTTAAGGAATTTTGCAGTGGAATTGAGCCCTGGTGATCTCTTATTAGTAGCATCAGAATTATCTAAAATACAATTAAAGTCTCCACCTAATATTACATTACCCTTATAACTGATTGTCATGAAATCTAGATGTTTTTTGGCAATCTTTAACCCCATGCAAGAAAACCAATAGAGGTTGATAAGTTTTTATATCCTATTGTTGAATTGTAGGATAACAAGAGAGAGGACTGCCACTTGGTCTTCATATTTATAGATAATTTGGGGATTAATGATATTGTTCTTCCAAAGGATCATTACCCACCTAGTCTTAGTTTTGTAAGAGGAATGAGCAAGTGTTATGTAACTGCTAGGATTCCAGATATCTCTTTCACATATCTTGAAGTGGGTTTCTTGAAGGAAAACTACTTGTGCTTTATTAATATTCAGATATCTTATCAAGTTTAATTTTTTCTTGGATTATTTAAACCATTAGTGTTTAAAGATAGTAAAGTTAATTTCATAGAGGTATTGGTTTATAAAGTTGCTATTAATGTTTATTACTGAATCCCATTAACTCTTTCCTATACATGGTAATGTGTCACTATCTAAACAAAACAGATAATACAAAGTAGAACTATTTATACCTAGGAAATTAAAATTATTGATTCAGGCCTGGTAAATAAAAAGAACTGAAAAATAATGAATAAAATTTATGTTAATAAGCATATAAAATCTCAATATCTAATAGATAAACAATGATCTATCAGACTACCCATCATATCTAACCACACTATGCCAAATTGAGCTTTACAGATAATATATGCAGATAGGAGACAATGTTTAAGTAAATTAAATTGATTTGAAAAGAACTGCTCAATCAGGACAAATAAGACAATGTCAAATATTAAAAATTAATATGAAAAGATTAAAGGAAATCTAACCCTTAGTCAAGGGTGATAGAAATAAAAACATCCATTAAGAATATTTCAAAACAAATGGTTAAGAATAGCTGAGGAGTAATTTGATTGTTGTGTATAATTATGTAAAAATGTGTTAGATATGATTAGCTTCTCTAAAGCCGTAATCTATATGGGAACAATATGTGCTTTGTTCATTAATCACACTAGGAGTATGTCTATGTTAATACAACAGAGAAAAAAGAGGGAAAAGGCATACTAAAATATCTGTATGAGGTTCTTAAAACAATCTTAAAGAAAAACCATGGGCTACAGAGATGTAGAACTATGTATTACGTAATAACAAACACGTCTTTGAGAAGATAGGTTTCCTTTCCTTTTCTCTTCCCTCTCTTTCTTTCCCCTTTCTCTACTCTACCTTCCTTTTCACTCTCCTTTTTTCCCCTCCTTTCCCCTTCATCTTCCACTCCTTCTTCTTTTCCACTTCAACCTCCACACTCTTTTAAGATAGCTTAATGTACATGTATTGCAGAATAAATACTAAAATAACATTATTGGATGAGAATCTGCAGTAACACTTGAGTCAGAAACCCCCCGGTAAACTTGACAGATAAAAAGGAATTATTGATTACAAACCTGAGGATAAAAAAGTAAACAATTAGATTCTCACTATATCATTAAAAAAAACTACTAATGTATATAAATGTCTGAATATACACATAGAATACAATGCTTTGCTGAGATTCACCTTTAAAAGGTGCCATATTCTTATTATAACATGAAATTCTCTAGCTCATATATGGAGTTCTTAACACAGACTTGTCACAGGGGGCAAACGATTACTTACATAATAGAGAAACCCTGGCCATTACCTGTTCCCAAGAGAGAGAGAGAAAATTAAACTAAACATGCATCCAGAAAGGCAACACTTTATTCATCAAAGCGAGTCTGAAGAAAAGTGATATAAATTTGCTGAAGAAACACATTATAATGCACTAGACAATAAGGAAGCTGTTAATACTATGTTATTTTTTTCCCCACCAGAATCCATAACATCAGGTTTTTAACACATGTTTTAAGAATGAGGTTAATAAAATTGCGATCAAAGTTGTTGTTGTACAAGTAAAATAAAGGTATACAGGAACCAGAATTGTACTAAAAGGAAAATTCCCTTAAATCCTTTTAAAATCACTGTAGATTTAAAATCAAATCCTATATTTCCAGCTTTCAGTGAGCCATTTGTTCGGAGTTTGTTTCTGGTGTTTTCTGAATCGTGATTAGACTGAAATAAGGGTATGCAAATTCACTATACTAATGACTTTGATCTCTATATGGAGCTTTATTAAAATGAGGGTGCATAACACTAATTCATAAAATCTCTAGGAAATGAAGTATAATCTTTCATAATATTACTTTCCCCTTTTGGGCTAAATGAGAGCCAAGAGTGTCTTCCTAATTGCTGTCTGGTAGTACTTGAGCAATCAAAGGTCATCCCCAAGACATCTATCCTAGATATAAACTCCATTTCTCAGATAATGCAGAAAGGTTCTTGTACCTAACAGAGACAAAACCACATATACTTTACTTATTACAAAGATAAGTGTTGCATACAGCCAATGTGCTAGTATATATATCTATATATAGGGAAACAACTCAATCAGGTGTTATATAATAACATTAGACACGTAATAGTGGCACGGTATCTGTGAACTAAGAAGCATGGAAAGCAAAGGATGAAACAGAAGCCCCAAGATAAATAGAAACAGTTCCAAAGAGATTCAAAGCAAGGAATAATCTTTCACATATACTATATTGATAAGAAGTAATTTTTGCGACCAATTATCCATGACTCAGGGAACTTACTGCATTCTATATTCTGACATTCATGTTTCATCATATAGGCAATATGCAACTCTGAAGTCCACTTCAGTGTTATGAGTTCATGGTAGAATCTATCCTTATCATGCTTAAAATGAGAAGCTGCTATTAATAACATTAAAATTATCATGCAATCTGTATTAGATATAATGAAGAGAATAGATTGATTACCTGAAAATGTACATGAGCGTCTACAACAGCCCGGGTGGACGACCAATTGATCATACAAGAAACAATGCACAAAATTGGAAGGATTAACCAAACAGCACTTTCTTCATTTCCAGCAACTGCAGGCAATCATACCACCAAAATAACAAAATAACATCATACAGCGAAGGTGCATTAGCACATACAGGTAATCACCTGGAAAACTTCACTAGTATGTCTGCAAAGTTACTAAGGGAGAATTACTTGATTTGGACTACCTAACACAGCAAGTGCACCAGAAAAATAGATCTCACAGCTTCCTGATAAGCACAGCAGCAAAGGAGAGGATGACAAACTCCGCAATTATAAACAGAGAGACTAAACATCTCGAGGTGAGTAAAAGCTTGACCTCAAGGCTCCAAAGCAAGTTTCTGAGAAGAAAAAAAGGGCCTGCCAACTGAGACTATGAGGGGAATTGATAATATAGGCCAAACAAACATCTTGAAACCTCATCAGTCTATAGTGACAAAATCATTACAAATAAACTTTCCCATCAAAGTATAAGAAATCTTTCAGTAAAACGACAAGGCTAGACACAACAAAAATAAATTGTAGAATGAAAAGAAAACAACTAATAAAAAAATAAATAAAAGCACTTTAAAAAGCAAAGCTGTATCAGGGCATACTAAACTATGGAAAAAAACAAACATATTTATAGAAAAGCAGCATTACTAATCAAAGCTAAGTTCACTAAGCTATTCATTTTTGAAGAAAAGAAATAAAAAAATACACGTGGAAAACTACATGTGTGAAATACTTGTATATGGTGTTTGATAAAGTTAGTTTACCCTTCAAGCTGTAATGCCTAGATACTAAATAAACAAAAAAAATACATATTCTTGTCTGGAAAATGATGAATGAGGAAGTAAGTTAATTAAATAGAAACAGACCTTTATTATATTAGCAGAAAACAAGATTAATTTGGAAGTAAATGCTTTGAGATATTTGGCATTATTAACAACAGTAGGTTCAGTCTTTTTTTCCTTTCTTTTTTAAGTCAGTCCAAAAGGTTTTTATCTGATGATCTTTTCAAAGAAGGTGATGACCAGTCCATGTCTTCTGAAATGGAAATTATGCTGTTTTTGATGAAAGAAGATATTTCCTCTAGATTATTAAAGGTCCTTACTTCATTGGATAGGTGGAATTAAATTGTAGCTGGGTAAATAATTTGAGATTTCATATTATTTTGTTTTGACAGTTTAATAAGAGGCCAGCATTTCTTCCTCATGTTCATTACTTTAGAAGAGTAGTCATTATCAAATCTAAGTACAAGTTCTTTATCTGTGTAAGATAGAAATTTTATTACTATGGATCTTGGTGGTGACAAGGATGATGCTGCTGCTGGTTTCCCTATAACTCTACGAGCTCTTTCTATACCATAAGAGAAAATCTCTTGTAAGTCCAAAATCTCAGGTATCCAGGAATTTAGAAAGGAAATAATATCCTCACTTTCAGATTTTTCAGGAAGTCCAAAAATTCTAATGTTGCATCTTCTTTTTCTGTTTGCTAAGTCATCAATTTTGTCAGAGCCAAGTGTTTTGTTTAAGAAGAAAGTCAGTCTGAGATTCTTCTTCTTACATCTTTCATCAATATCATTTAACAAAGTTTCAATATCTGATATTTTAGTCTGATGTTGCTGAAGAAGTCCTTTAAACACATCAGTTTGTTTAAGACAGTTCTCCCTAAGGTTTTCTAGATTTTCTTGAAAGCCATCCATTTTCAAAGACAATTATTGTAGAGTGCAAATCAATAGCTGCAGGTCTTTCCTCAGAGATATATCAAAATGGGAGTGCTTATAGCTGTTCATTTTCATTTGATGAAATAATCTCCAGTTAAATTTGACAGGAAATTTTTTGGAAAAATCCGCCAAAATTCAGAGACAAAGACTAGACTGTTATTAAGAAGATTTGAAAAATGTTGTTACAATATCCTAAATTATATTCCTGTTTTTGAGAATAGTTTTGTAGAGCTCAAAATGTTTGCTGCTTTCAGTTGGCCATCTAGGTTCTCCCCCTGGTTTCCTAAACTCTTCTGATGTTGTTTTTTGCTCCAGATAGACAAAGGTAGAAGATGAGACATAGGTAAGTCAAGTGGTGCCTTAAGCAGTCACACTGACACCTTCCTTAACCGAAGGTTGTGCAACTGTACCTCTCAACTTCTTTTCTCAAGAATTTTGTATCAAGCTAAAAATAATGGAGGCAGAGAGGACCAAAATCACAGACATCTTTTAAATATTACTCTAATACACTTAACAAGTTAATAGAGCAAAATATTTTGTATTGATGTGCATGTTCAGAACACAAAGTATGATATTCATGCCTGGCATTAGTGATTAACTGTAGTTCTCAGTGATTTAACAGAAAATCAATCATTTTACAAGGGACAGGGCAAATTTATGAGGCAAAAATAAGGCTAGCTGACAGGTATGTCTGAAGAAAAAAAAAGGAAAACACCCCCTTTAAATTCCTTTTAAGTTGCTAAACTGCATCAAAAAGCCTATTAGAAGCTCCTTGCTCTGTTTAGTCTGTTACACAGACATGGATTTGGAAGTGATTAATGGATGAGTAATGACTGCAGATCAGTATGAGTGCAGTATAGCACCAGTAGTTTAACTGAATCATGGTATCTGCACTCGCTTCAGATCGGGAGTTATTAAGCACTCCTGATCGCTCCATCAATAGCTTGCATCGAGGGCAGCTGCCCCTTTGCCCCACACTCCTTACAGTAATAATGCACACATCTCCTGTGGTTATGCTTTATACATTGATTCATTGTTAGTATTATTACAGGAGATACATGAATTATTTTTACAGCAACAAAAACATAAGTGACTAGCTCATATGAAGTGTTTCTGTTTCAGAATGATGTTGTTAGTGTACAGCTTAATAGTTCATGCTTAAAACAGAAGATGCAACAAAATGAATGTGAGGTAATGAGAGCTTCCTGTCAGCACAATTAGTACATCACAATTCCCGCTTCAATTTCTAGTGCTAATACTTGGGTGTGACTGCCTGCTCATGCTAACGTTGTGCAACTCTCATTTCATTGGCTGATGCTGTGTGGCAGTGTATGGCAGCATGCAACAGAAAATTAAAAATAAAAAAAGAAAGCTTACACAGAAGAAAATTATGTTTAAAAGAGCAAAAGAGATAAGCATGCAGTACTAAAGCCAAGTCAGTACAGTTAATGCGCCTCCCTGGAATTGTAAGTGCTGCCTGAATCCCTATTAAAAGCAACCACTATTTAGATAAATGTCATTTAACTTAAGGTGTGTGTGTGTGTGTGTGTGTGTGTGTGTGTGTGTGTGTGTGTGTGTGTGTGTGTGTGTGTGTGCTGCTTCTAAGTATGCCAAAATGTAGGATGTGATGATAGTGTATGATCCACAATTACAGATAATTTACTTTAAAGTACATTATAGTATTGTTTGGTTCACTTCTTCATGACACACTTACATTTTTTTGCTTAAATTTGCTCTCAAGCTCTATTTCTATTTTAGCATGCAGATGAGGTAGGACTGAAACAGAGAACCAGGGCAGGAATATATTAATGTACTGTTTCCTTCTTGATTGTCCTGCTGTGAGGAATATGTAAATACAGCAGTGGATTTTACAGATCGCAGCACTGATGATCATGTATCATTTGAATAATTATGAGAAATCCGACTTTGCTTAAAGCAAAGGCAAACTAAAGCATGCATCAAGGTAACCTTATTTATATGGAACAGATGCTGCTATAGCAGTGACCTTTATGCTGCTGTTAGAAATTATCCCAAGATTCTACATGCTGCAGATTGCAGATAAAACATCAAAGATCAAAGTTATGTGAGACAAAGCACATCTAAAGAAATCAGTTTTAATGTAATTTTTGTCATCGTTTATTGAAAGTTTGTTTCAGAAAAACTTACTGCTTCATCTTAAGCCAGTATACTTAGTAACAAATGCAAATGTTGATAGTGCTGATACAGCGAGTTTTCGTTTGAGTACGATTCCATTTCATGTATGTGACACTACAAAATGTGGACACCTTTTGCTATATTTGTATATTTATTTCTTTATTTGTCATTTGTTAATCGGGTTAGTCCAGCTAAGCCATTGGCCCTCTTTCAGTGGATACCCTAGGAGAAAAGCTCCAGAAATACATTTAAGATTAAAGTACATTAAGTATATAAGAACTTAACATTGTGCAAAAGAGGGAAAAGAAAAAAGCAAAAATGTTGTAAAATTGAGATATAATAATATTATCATATTATAATATACAGTATAGTCTGCAGTAAAGTTACAGATAAAACAAGGTGTATGCTAAAATACAGTTTAACAGATTTGTTCAAGTATCCTGTACATGCATGAAATCTTGTACATAACTAAATATCAATTCTTGTTCTAAAACTCTTGGTTCACTATTGGTTATTGCATTAGTGGTGGCAGATGAATTGAGAGTAAATGTACAGTCGGGTTCAACAGCTACTTTGACCAACTTGTTTTTCTCAGAGATCATTGTTTATAGGTAAAATGTTGTGAGAAAAGTTTAAGATTTTGACAGGATGAAAGACGGATTTGGTAGAAGTTGTGGCAGGAAGTATGTCTGAGTTCAAGGGGGAATATGGCAAAGACAGGTTTTGGAGTTTAGGAGGTGTTTTTTAACTTCAGATTTGAAACAAGTGTAGTAGAATGAACATGGAGAGAGAGAGATAGAATAACAGAAAGATAATAATATAGTGGACAAGGCAGATAGAGCTAAGAGTAGAGTACAGGAGGGGAGAGGAAAGAGTAAGAGAGAAAAGTAAGGTGATTAAGGGAGATAGAGTTAATAGTAGAAGAGAAAGGAGGTGGAGGGGTGATGAAGTGGCTTGAATTATCAGCCTGGAGTTGAGCAGGAGCATATCCAAGATTTAGAAAGATTTTCCTTAAGTGCAAGCTTGAAGGATGTGTGACTGTAGTTAGATCTTAAGGATAAGGGGAGAGTGTTCCAGATTTTAGCTATAGAGAAGGAGTACAGATTTTGTCTGACTGATTTCATTGGACAATGTTGTTGTAGAAGCTGTTTGTTTTCTGACATAAGAGATCTGCCTGGAATGTAAGAGTAGAAGATAGTACTTAAGGCTGGGCCGACCATGGGTCTATGAATGATTTTATATGCTGTGACTAGCTGGATGAAGGTATTAAAGGCATTAAAATGCATAAGCATAACGATATGCAGTTTATAATGAAAATGGGCAATTCTGACATGAGGTCTCAGTATATCTCTGTTAGAATTACAAAAACTATGGAATAACATCTCATTCAATCTTAAATAAGTTAACAGCTTGGAAGCCTTTAAGAAAATTCTAGATACATGGGCTGGTAGCATTGGTGCTGGAAACTGTTGAAGATGGGGGGGGGGTCCGAGGGTGAGAGGGGCACTTAGTGATCTAAAAAGGGTATTTTTTTATAACTATTTACTACCACAACATTGGTTCACTTGGATGACATTTTAAGCTTAGTCAATTCCCTTTTGGTGCTTGAATTAAAATTTTCTGATTGGTCTTAACTATCTCATGGCTGATAATTGTATATTAGCCCTATTGAGGATAACTGATCATACCATAGATAATTTGAGGGGACCCATGTAAGGGATGCAGCATTTAGGAACTGCCTCTATCCATTAGTGGCATGAGGGGCAAGCATGGGGTACATTTTCTATTACCCATCCTTAGATGCATGTTGCATTTGGATATGGATGGATGAGCTTTGCTTTATTTTTATGGATAGTCTGTTCTGGAAAAGTGGTAGCCTCTGTGATATATATCCATCTCTTCTCAACATTTACTTTAGATATCTGGACTGAGTATTTCTGATGCCATTTGACTTGCTGATGTTCAGTAGGGCCATCTGTATTAGGTTGGAGGATGCCTTGTATGCCAAACATGCCACCTCTAAGCACTCTGTAGGATACTGAGTATAGTAATAAATCTTTGAGGTTGTCAGTGCAAGACCTGTTGTTTATGACTTGTATCCTTTTAGTAAGGTATCTCTGAAGGCATTCCAATTGTTGCATGGGGCTGGACAGATATATGCCAAAGTAGGCATTATACAAAATGACTTAATGAGAGCTTTGTAAAGGGGGAAAACAACATCTCTAGAGCTAGTCACAATCAAATTGTTTATAAGCTGTGCAATATAGAAAGGTTTTCTTATGTCTCTGGGCACATACTGGTCAAAAATTAGGTCACTGTACACACAAGTTCCCAAATACCAAACAATTGGGTCAGTTCTCAGAGGGCATTGTCTTGATTTTGATACCAGTTATTATTTGGGACAAACCTTCCTGCATGATGGTTAAGTCATTTGGGGATACAATAACTGCTCCTACCTTGCAGTCATCTCAAACTTAGCCGGCCAAAGCCTTTTGGTATTTCCTTTTACCTTTGGGATGTATATGCCAAACAGAAAATTCTCAACACCGAATCCTGGGGGACTCCATTGGTGACTGGTCTCTTCCCCTATTTTGATCTCCTGGATCCTGTGAGCAAGTTGGCAATCCAGCTAGTGATGCAAGTGTTTGCTCCTACATGATTCATCTTGTGTACTACACCTGAGTAGGGGATTGTGCCAAAAAGTTTGGGCAGGTCAAGGTAATGTGGTGTGAACTGTTTTACCTTCATCCATTGCTTTGGTAACAAGAGTAAAGCTTAAAATTTGCCCATGACTTTGAGACTTTCACACTTTCCTCTGGGCTGTTTTCTAACACATTTTTAGGGCCATGCATACATGTATGCATTCTTTGATTCACCTTCCTGATTGTATTAAATTATATTCCTTGTATAATACAGCACCAGTTGTTAGAATGTGCTTTAAATTTGTAGTTTTGAACAGCATAATATGTATGCACCAATAATGACAAAACTAACCATTTCAGAAAATTTCAACCATAAAAGGCCACTCAAACTTCTGTCATTACAATCCACCAATATCAGTAAATATGCAAAATGTCTGCAGAAGTAAGTCGTCTAAATAATTCCACATTAAAGGGATCTCTAACTAATGAAGAGGTTGCTGCTAGGAAACAACTTTATATTTCATTGTTTCATCTACAAATAAAGTGGCTATTGCCCTTGAAGAATAAATTGCCTATCTTACACTAAAAAAATGATAAGGTAGCAATATTGCAATAGAGAATGGATGGCAAACTGATAACAGGTTCATAGTTACTAGGTAACTCCTCCAAAGGAGGACATTCACAGGACTGCAGAATCTATTCCCTTTAAAGTACAACACAGTACGGTATCAGCGATACATCTGCATATTGTGGGAGTAGTATTTGTCCACCCTATTGAGTCAGTTTGCCAAATAAGAGAGTCACCATTTACTAGGCCATTTCTTCTTGGACATGTAGACTCAGTGGAAGTGGAAGGGTTGTAGTTGGCAGCATAGTGACTACCTGAATTATGTGAATATGGTGGTGTTGTGTTAGTGGATTGCTACAGTGACACATTCACCCTTTTTCATGGTGACCTATAGAGTGATTCAAGCAAAAGATCAGCTTTAGATTAAGCCTACATTGAGAAAAACACTCAGAACACCAGCAAATATCATATTCTTATTAGAATAAGGTCAATAAATCTCAAAAATAGAAACACGACCTCTGGCATTATTAACTGATCACCAGCAAATGCACTTTAAAAGCACTCCGATGTATGTGGAATAAATGAAAGGATCACACTTCTCTGATATCATGGAGACTATTAAAATGATCAAATCATGTTAGAGCTGGTCATTTCAGCAGAAGTGAAAATCAAGGAAATGTAACAGAAAGCAGTCCAATCCAATAAATTAAAGAGGCCATAGTATGTAGTACAATTTAAATGCTACACTTGAAAGACAAAACTATTTAGAAAATCAATTAAGCCTAAAGAAAGCAACATACCCAGAACACATACTTTGTAATCCACAAATTTCTCCAAAAGAACAAAACTCTTGCACAGTAAACAATATTAACAGATTTCCAGTAAATACACTTTAAACATATGGAATTGGATTAAATAAAATGCATACTTCCTTGATGTGTTACAGAAACATAGAAGGAGCACAAAACAGACCAGCCAAATAGAGCAGAAGTTCCTACTGTGCAGCACAATTTAAAGGCTACACTTAGAAGTCACAGCTGAACAGAAAATTAATGTTTAAATTGAAACAGAAGTGAGTAGAATGCTTGGAACATCAACAGATCCACTACTCTCATTAGAAAAAAGCCCATGATGTGCCCCAATGAACAGAATTCTAACACAATCAACAGTGTTAATAAATCAGCAGTAAATGCACTTTAACAACATACCGACAGAATTGGATTAAAAAAAAATCTTGTCTCTGACATCTTTAATACAAATAGCAAAGTTATTTGATTACAGCTAATCAGTCCACTAGCAATATTTAACAAGGAAGTGTGGCTAAATAAGGGGGCACCATGCAGGGTCTTAAAGTGACAGACTTGGACACACACACACACACACACACACACACACACACACACACACACACACACACACACACACACACACACACACACACACACTACCGTCCCATCAGCTTGACAAGCCTGGTCTGCAAAGCTATGGAGAGGATCATAATGGAACTCATAAATAAAGACATAGGGGACTTGCAGATGTTGGATCCAACCCAGTTTGGCTTTGTCAAGGGCAGATCATGCCTTTTAAACCTGGTTGACTTTTTCAAAACAGTCACCAAGGCCATTGACGAGGGCAAGGCAGTCCACACAGCCTACCTTGACCTGGCAAAGGCTTTCAACACAATACCCCACTCGGGTATCATTGAAAAACTCACCAGCTTAAACGTAAACCCATATGTCACAAGATGGGTTGCAAACTGGCTAAGTGACAGAACCCACAGGGTCAGAGTTGCTGGAGCCATGTCAGACTCCAAGCCTGTCACAAGTGGTGTGCCACAGGGCTCAGTCCTGGGCCCACTCTTGTTCGGCATCTACTTTTCAGAAGTACAGGCAAACACAGGAGGATTATGGCTGACAAAGTTTGCAGATGACTGTAAACTGGGCACCATAGTTGAAAACCCATCTGACACAGACATCCTTCATAAGGGTCTCATAGAAACGGATAACTGGTGCCAGAGCCATGGCCTAAAGTTAAACGCCAAAAAATGCATAGTCATTCCCTTTGGGAAAAACAAGGTTACCCCTAGTTACCATATAGGTGGCAATCCACTAAGCACAGAAGAGGTTATCAGGGATCTGGGGACCCAGGTTGACAGTAACCTTTCGTTTGACACTCACGTTGCCAAAGTAGTTAGGAAGACCTTCTACATTGCCCACCTGATCATGAAGGGATTCACATCTAGATCAAGGGAGGTCATCATTCCCCTGTACTCATCACTCATCAGACCAATGATTGAATACAATGCCCCATTCGGAATGTATCTGACCCGACACCTGCAGCAATTGGAAAGGCCCCAAAAGTTCCTCACTAAAAGGATAAAGGGTCTCCAACACATGTCTTATGCTGCCCGCCTGAAGGAACTCCAGCTCTATTCAGTAAACACTGACTGCTCAGAGGTGACCTGTGCCTGACATACAAGGCCATGTCCAACCAGGAATTAATGAACATGCTTCACCTCAAAAAATCTAAATCCATCAGAACTACAAGGGCAAGAGACTTAAACCTCAACACGGCTATTAATAGGACATGCTGGAGGGACAGATTCATCACCCAGAGACTCCCTATGCTGTGGAACAAAATCCCGGTTCATGTGAGGCAGAGCACCTCGCTGGCCTTGTTCAAGAGAAATCTTGACCAATGGATGGGAGATCGCAGGTATACCCCAGGGATAACCTCAGTGTCACTGCTTGACAGAGGCACAGCAAAATAATGGGCATAGTATCCTTCAAACTAAAGGGGTGGCGAAAGCCACAAAACTCTGGGCTAGGCTTATAAATGCCCTAGGGCAGATAGCCTAGTATGAACCTATGAACCTATGAACCTATGAACACACACAATCAGATACTGCAACATTTATAATGCAACAACTTCAGATGTAAATTTGAAGAAAAGCAATGTAAATCCAAAAATAAATCAGGCAAAGGCATAACAAAGAGAGCACAAAATATAAATGAGAACTAACAAACATAATTCCTAAACATTTAATTCTCTGCTTGAAACATTAATCACAGTCTCTGTTTGAAATTCTATATGCATCTAATGCATACCCATTGCTTGCCCTAATTATTGCTGTTGTATTCTCATCCCCTTACACACATAAACACACATTCACACTTAAACATACATGCATACACACACACACACACACACACACACACACACACACACACACACACACACACACACACACACACACACACACACACACACACACACACACACACACCTTCATAAAATAAGTAATTGAGCATTTCCCTGTATAAAAGAAGTAATGGAGCAGTTCTCCTGAATACAATAAGTAACGGAAGTAACAGAGCATTTCTCCTGCATACAATAAGTAACGGAAGTAACATAGCTTTTCCTGCATAAAATTAGTTATGGAGCACTTCTCCTTACTGTGGGTAACACTGGCAGCACAGTGTGTGCTAACAGCAGCAATGATGTGATCAGAAAGGAACACAGTGTTTCCGCTCGCACTTTGTGTTTAAATTAATTCACGTTAGCATGTGACGCATGCATGAGTCCTCCTTAAAGAAAAACTCCATGGAGTTACAGGTCTTGCAGCTGTAAAAGTGTGTGTGGGGGGATGCTCCCTCCCCCTCGTGCTATGGTTCCAGTGCCTATGGCTGGTAGAAAGGCCTATATACCGTATTTGGAGGAATCAGCATTTCTTGATGGCTGAGCTGTCTAAAATGCTGTCTTTGAACTCCTGAACTTATGAACACAAGGGGTGGTCCCAATAACAACAGGCTAGAAGTCTGTGAACTTACTTGGCAACTCAGGTTAAACATTGACCAGATGTCAAGTTTAAATAATGTTATTTCAGTTTCAAACATGTTGCATTCTGCATAATTATAAAGTTTTATAATCTTTTTTTTTCTTTGATGTTCCAGTTTCATAAAATAATTTTTTCATGAATGTAGTGTGTTTTTACATAAAAATGTTATTTAGAATTGTTTAACGCTGTAAGGATAAACATGCATACAGTTTTCTTTCTGTTCTTTAAGTACACATAATTTATTTTAATGTGATGATATGATTTGTCATATTATTTTGGGTGTATAAACTGTGATAGGGTTGTCTTTTTTGTTATTCTGATGAAGTCCTATTACTCCTTCTGGAAGAAAATGCTGAGTTATAAAGCCAGTTTCCTCAGCATATTGATTGATAAGGTGTTATTTGGTCTGATTCTTGCTTTTGGATTTTAACAAGATTCACCATCTACAACTGTTTAGTTTATTGCTATATAGAGGCACTGTTTCCTTTTTTCAGGCCAAAGGGTTTCTGAAAGACTTTTATCTGGTTTGATTAAGATTGATTGTATCTTGAATTTGACAATTTATATATTAAGCTATTCTCTTTATCCTAAAAAATATAACTTTTGTGAAAGTAGTCTAAAATATTGGTAGAGTAGCGTTCTTACTTTTTCTGATCTGTTTTCTGAACAGTTTTGTAAGGCTTCTGAGACAGCATTTTTAAAAATATTCATCTTTTAAGTTCAGACTGTGCCAATACATCTCTGGGCTTGGAATATGTAGTATCTGTCCCTGTATTGCCTTTCTTTTAACTGAGTCCAGTCCGTCTTTAACGTGCATGGAGACTGTAGAGCTGGACATTTTTCTATGAGTAATGTAACCGAGACCTCCACAATAGCATCACTGTCTCACTTTTTTTCTGCTAAATGTGCCCGTTCCTGTACAGACTACATTTTTGTTGTATTTCACCACAGCCTTAGTGCTTTTTCACCTCTGGGTGTCATTGTTATATGTCTAACTGGTGCACAGAACTTTATTTTTTTCTATATGTGGTAGTTCGGTGCAGAGGTATGACTATGTTCTATGTGTTACAACTAGAACCTACAGCAGTCCAGGGTTTAATTCAATCAGTCCACATTTGCCTCATGTGTGACTCCAAGCTAATTGACTTGCTGTTATAACAATCTGGAAAGAGACACTTATTGTTCAGTGGGCATACCTGAAAGTGCATGACATCCTATTAAAACACTCTTGCAAGCAATTCTTTATGTCACAAAAATTAAAATATTTTCAAGAGCAAAGCCATCAGTATCATGCAAACTATTTGTTCTAGTATTTGCTCTAGCATTTGTTCTGTCTTGTGCTGTGTCTTCAGCTTTGCATGCACTTGTTTTACAACCATTATCTGAAATAAGTTAGCTGATCTCTTCGAAAATGTTCATATATATGCTTGTTGCAATCACAGTGCAAGATGCAGTTTGTCATTTGCTGCTTTTAGCATTGTAATTTTGATCAGATATTTTTTTTCTGATGGTCATTTGTAGATTTTTATAAAGTACCTGTGCAGTAAGAATTGCAAGTGCCATTAATCTGCTGAAAGCAGGGCAGTGGGATCATCAAACGTCCAAAACAATCAGATATTCTTAAATATTTCAAGCACTTTGCCTTTTTGGCAGTAGTTTATTGCTATTCAAAGTCTCTACTGTAATCCATTGGATAAATTCAGTAATGAAACAGGGCTATTTGCTACACTGTGAATTAACAGTCATAGCATACCTCTGAGGTTAAGTGAGTTTCATGAAGGTTAATATTATTTAAAGTAGGGTACAGTGACTGGGAGGTAGCTTTAAATATGCACTCATTTGTTTTGTTGACAGTCTTAGTTAAGTATGAAGGCAGAAACCCATTAAAGGTGCAGACAGACATTACTGTTCTTGAAAGAGGTAATGAATTAACGTGTGGGCAGTCCTTCATGTGGTGGACTTTAAAAAGAGAAAATTTTGAGATGACATTGAAGAAAATCTGAAAAGGAAATAAACTGTTATCCAGCAGGAATAGATAGTAGCCATTATTTCAAGAACTGGTTATACATACATTCATTGGCAGCATATAATGTAACATTTCTATTTCTATTTATGCAGAATACATTTCTTTGCTGCTGTGAAGACTGTCAGAGTTAATATTTTGGGTGGGGATGAAATACCTGGCTTATTCATGTTAATTTTACTGTTTTGTACATATTTGTCCCTGCAAAATAATTTCAAATATGGGATTTTTAAGGGGAATGGAAACTAGTGCTGACAATGGGTAAGGGCAGCTTGTTCAGCTATTCTGCTAGTTTCCCAAACTTGTATTGCTAAGCTGCAGACCCTGTGTAATATACATTTTTGTCTGCATAAACCTACATAATGTATAATTTATTTTCCCAGTAAGCTGCAGATCTGCATAATATGTGTGGTTTATATTCTCGGTAAGCAGTAGATACTCCTTGATATATAGTTTATTTTCCTGTGAAGCAACAGATCCTACTTGATGTACAGTTTATTTTCCACTACACTACAGACCCCACTTAATATTTAGTTTATTTTCTTGGCAGGCTGCAGACATGACTGTATGCATGGTTTATTGCACTAGGAGGCTGCAGTTCATATTTAATGTATAATTTTCTTGGTGATCCGCAGATTCTGCTTAATGTCTAGTTTATTTTATCGGCAAGCTGCATATCCCAAATAATATACTGTTTATTTTCCTTGTGAGTTGCATATCCTACTTAATATACGAGTTGTTTTCACATTTAGCTGCAGATCCTATGTAATGTTTTGTTTTAATTCTCAGTAAGCTATGTATACTGTTTAATGAACTTTTAATTTTCCCACTAAACTGCAGAGCCTAGTAATGTATAATTCATTTTCCCCTTAAACTTCAGATCCTAGTTAATGTTTAGTTTATTTTTCTGATAAGTTATAGACCCTACATAATATATTGCCTACTTTTCCATCCTCCATTAAAACTCCATTGCAATTGCCCTAATTATTATAGGTTCATAGGTAGATACTAGGCTATCTGCCCTAGGGCATTTATAAGCCTAGCCAGAGTGTATTTGGCTTCCGCCTCCCTATTAGATTAGCCTACTGTGCCTCTGTAAAGTAGGTCACAGAAGGTACCCTTTTAAGATTAGTTTACTGTGCCTCTGTCTAGCAGGGACACAGAAGAGATCCCAGGGGTGAATTTGCAATTTCCCATCCACGCGTCCAGATTTTGCTTGAAGAGGTTCAGCGAGGGGCTATGTCTAACATGAAATGGGATTAGATTCTACCTTTGATTTTGATGCTGCCTGCTCATTTGAAAGTCTCTTCTAATAACCATTTCTCTTTCAAAAAAATCTGTGTAAATCTCTTGGGTCATCCTATTTGTATTGCATTTTTAAGGTGATGTTCACTTGGAACTTTGTTTCCATTGAGTTATTTATTTCATGACCCCCCCCCCCCCCCAGCTGTTCTTGTTTTGGACTGTATATATTTAATTTTTTTCTGGTGCATGTATAGTTTCTAGTATAAATCATGAACCATTTTATTATCCCTTTTTGAATTATGTTGGTCTTATCTGAGTAGCTCTCAAATGGCACTGATTTTGTATCATATGTTTTGCCCTGGCCTCCCCTTCATAATTTTTTTTGCTTTTCTGGTAAATCTCTGAGAATTACAATCATTTAATAATGTCAGACATTAGACTAACATACTTACTCATTCAGAAAATGTAGGTTTTTGCAAAACCTGTTATTCTACTAACCTTTTAAGTGAATTAGAGTGAGGGGTCGGGGTTGGCATAATGGTTAACGTGTTTAGCTCACAGCTGCAAGGTCAAATGTTTGATTCTCACTTTTGAAAAAAGAAATTGGCTAAGCTTAAAATCTACAAAGGCAGTTAGCCCATACCTCTCAACCTCTTAGCGCAAGAAATCTGAACAAAACCTGACATAATGGTGAGACAAAGGCCCAAAATTAGGGACAGATTTTAAATGTTGTTGTTATATACTTTAAAAAGTGACTAGAATAACAGGATTTGTCATAGCATGCATTTTTAGGATGGATATGCCTGAAACTCAAATGTATGTCATTATCCGGTGACTTCAATCCTCAGATCACCCCACTGATTCGCCAGAAAACCACACACCAAAAATATGAGACATAAGCTGGACATTCTGCAAAAATCTGGACAGTTGAGAGGTATGAGCTAGCCTAATACTTACCTATGGACTGATTATGGGTCTTTGTTGCCTTTCTTTGACTCTATCCTAATTCTTGAACAAAGAAGATGAGAGCTATGCCTCTCTATCCTTAGAGATAAGGATTCTGAAACTACATATAGCACTCCAGACAGGATATTACAGATTGTGCATATCTAGAGAAGTATCTTGTTTTTCATTGATGATGACTGTTTTTTGGAGATAGGTATGTACCAAATCATACTTGTTGGTTTGTTTAATTGCCAGTTTATTTTTGAGTCATCTGATATTTTTATAACCTCTGCCCCTTTAACTTTTAATTGCTGCTGCCTCTGCAGTTCCATTTGAAAACATTTTAGTTCTGGTTACCTATATGAATTATATAGCATGTCATTTAAGCTACCATGTTTGGCAGAGTCTGCATGTCCTCCCTGTGTGTGTGTGTGTGTGGCTTTCCTTCAGGTGCTCCAGTTTCCTCCCACATTCCAAAGACATGCATTATGTGGATTGGACACTCTGAATTGGCCATAGGTGTGAGTGTGCATGTGAGTATGTGGTGTGGAAGAAATACCACAACAGGGATAGTCACCCGGCAGTGTAAACCTTGGCTCTAAATGATTTTCACTGTAAAGTGACACCTTAAACCCATGTGCAAAATGGAAAAAGAGGTTGTGGAAGGATGGATGGATGGATGGATGGATGGATGGATGGATGGATGGATGGACAGATGGATTTAAGCTACCATGTTTTGACTACTTCTCTTGTTTTCATAAGTCACATTCCATTCATTCTAAACCTTATTGTATATCAACCCTGCTACATATCTCTGTGACATTAAAGAAATATGTACTTTATACTTCTCTTTCTAGATCCTCTGCTATGTCATTTATTTAGAAACTGGAAATGACTGGCCTTAGTACCAATAGGTTTGACACCCCACTGACAGTGATAGTCAGTAACCTCGTGTACTGCCATATATGATGTTTTACAAAAGTATAGCTAGGCCATTTCTGCAGCATCATTTTAGTCAGCGGCTGTGATTAGCCAATGAAGAAACTTCATTAGATTTTGTAAATCCACCAAATGGATACAAAATATTATTCTTTCCACTAGAAATGAGTGTTATTCTCTCATAACCATCATTCTTTTCAAGATTTAAAAAAGTTTCAGGCACCTTGGCCAGAAACAGACTTCTGAGAAGTCAGCTAGTTCACTAAACAAGGTTACTTATATAGTATTTACAAAATTCATAAGTTATAGAGACATGTTCTTCACTTAGCCTGCTCCTCCTACTGTGTCTACCATGGTACTCAATAAGTTGATCTAAAGTACTATATCACTTACCTCAGAAGTAAAATCAGTTTATTTTGGATCAGGAAAGACTGGACCTAACATCATATCTTGAGTTATTACTCTAATCATGTAGTAACCAAGTCTGGACGATAGTCCGTATGTCTCACTCCCACATGGTATGCATACATTTTTATTGTGCATTTTATCCAATTATCCTTCTAGGTTACACAGATTAGAGTTTTACTTTCAATATTCCATGTGAGTTGGTGCTGGCTTTACATCAGTTCAGGAAGATGAGAGCAGCACAGCACATCTGAAGTGCCAGGCTTCAGTTTTAAAGTAAATGCACAGGTTTATGATTTTTATTGAAAACTTGCAATTCAGTATAATGCAACAGGTTACCTTCTTGACTGTTACTGCGAATGGTTAGTATACAATATCTGCTGTTGGTTGTTTGCTACTGGTACCATATTTTGTGGCGATGGTGTCAAACAAGGTGTGTGTGTGTGTGTGTGTGTGTGTGTGTGTGTGTGTGTGTGTGTGTGTGTGTGTGTGTGTGTGTGTGTGTGTGTGTGTGTGTGTGTATCAGAGAGAGAGAGAGAGAGAGAGAGTGAGATGATGGAAATCATACTCAGATTACTTTTTGGTTGAGAAATGGAGACTTGTACTTCTAGTATATAGCAGCGTAGATTCTTAACACTTTTCCCCATTCTGAATTAGTATCCATTAACAGTTTCTGAAGTCACCTTTTATATGGTATACCTTATGAAACTACTTGTGGAATGTAATTCCTTATATAGCAGACAACATTTAACAAAATATTACACTGTCATTTTCACATGGCAGAAGTCTTTCAGCCAGCAAACTACAACTATGAGAATTGTTAGTTTTAAGTTTTCAAGTGTTTGGTCACACAGATGTAGAAACTTAATGCTGCAGTAGCAGCATAGAAGTATCAGTATTAAACAAGATGTCACCAAAAGAGACCTTTTACTCTTTAAGATGGTCTCAGTTATCACATGGTTACATAGTGAATATTGTTCTGCTAGAGCTTTGTAACTGCAAAGATGATTCTATAGCTCTCCCCTTTGTGGACATATCCCTTCGCCTTGGCACATGTGACATTCACATATGTGTACCATAGGCAGCATTTCCTAGCTACCCCACTTCTTTCTATTAGAATGCTTACTTTAAAGGGATGGAGAGTTATGACGTTTTCTAATGTGGTGCGATTATTGCTGTGGATAGAAAGTTTTACCATGCACATTTTCCTTTTCTCCAGTTTAAAACATCGAAATCTGTAGAATCCTAATTTTGAAATCTTGGAATTTTAAGTGGAACCAACATTATCATCAAATGATTATCATTTTGACTGTGATCCCATGTATTCATTATTGGGCTCTTGCATGATTGCTGGTGAAATAAGTGTGATTAAAGTCTAATTACCCTTCCCTTGTATCTTATGGATGCTCATTTGACAACTTTATGATTAAGATGAAATCTGAAAGTCATAATCTGAGAAGGATAGTTTGGATACAACCAAGATATAGTTTACTCCGTCTTGTGAAATGCAAAGAAAACATTTATTTCTTCTCTGTCATTTCAGTAGTCAGTAGGAAGACTGTGGCATTGGAGAGTGACATAATTTGTATAATTTCACTAACACCATTCCTGCATTTCCCTTACACTGATACAGCAGTCACTGCATTCATTTCTCTCAGACACAGTGATATCAGAGGTGATTATATTTAACTGAAGGGATGTAGGGAGTCTCTTTTTGGATGGAGGCTGTAGAAGCAAAGCCCAATAGGAAAAAATAAAAATGTGACAATGTGACCTACAAAACTGGTTTTCAAACAGTCTTCTCATTTCAGGATTCACAGAGATGGTCTTCACAAGACCAGCATATTTACCGAGCATATGCTTGGGTAAAGGCAACCAAAGACACTGTAGTGCTGCTGTCCTGAGTGCATCGTCTTTCAGATGAGATGTTAACCTGAGGCCTCATCTTCCTGAGTTGGTGGTAGCTCAGGTGGATGTAAAAGATTTCATGGCACCTATCAAAAAAGTAGATAAAGTTCCTTGATGCTTTGGCCAAGTTTCCCCTAGTAGTATAAATACCACCACTGATCACACCTGAAAAGAGGCCATTAGCCTAGTAGGACTAATCCAGGCAAGAAAAGATAAATGAATAAATAAATAATTGGCTGGATCACATGAGCAGCACTCACACATGACTAGTACAGCCAGATTTGGTGAACTCACAGTTTAGAATTTAAATATAAAGTTTTGGTCTTGCAGGCAAGGAAATGTATTCTCTGGTAGTGCATGCAGCTGTTTGTTATGTGAACCTAGAAGACTAAAATATTCAATAATTTGTTAGTTGTGGTATACTAATTTGGCAAGAGCAACAATTGTACATATGCAGTTTTGTCAGCTTGCTTTTCTTCTTTTCTAGTATATAACCATGTTTGTTAAAATGAAGGGGAAAGCACTTTCAAAGGAAGGGATGAATTGTGAAGCCTTGCTTTTGTTGGCCAACTGAAGTGGTAAAAACATAAGCATACCTAAAACAAAAACAGATGCATTCAACATTAACGAATGCTGACTGTGACTGGAACACGGATGAAACATATATGATGAAAGTACCTAATTCAGTAATGCTGATAGAATTTATGTATTTATTGATTTGCATTTGTTGACCATGATGTACGACTGGGCCATACAAGACCCCTTTTCAGCAAAGGTCCAGGGAGAATAGCTCAATTTGTAACTATGTGGTTTAAAAGTCTACATCTGTGCTTGTTTCCCATGTTTCCTGTAACTAAAATAGTTCAGATACAGATTTTCTGTATCTAGGACTGTTTGTAAGCTTCTGAGTAGTGCCAAAGTCTGCTCTTCAATTTTTTTCCTTAGATCTGCTAGTTTTCTCCTCTCCTGCACTTTTACTAGCTTATCAGTTTAGCACTTTACCAGACTTCTTGTAGCAATTATTGTAGCACACAAAAGTGCTACCAGCACTAAACATTCTACAAAGAAACAGCTCCAGTATTTATTAATGCCCACCCCTCCAGGCATGTCTAAAGGTCAGTTCCCTGTGCTTTCTCCTATTAACCTGGTGAACTTGGGCATCCTGAGGCAATGGAGCAACTGCCTCATGTACACTGACAACCCTCCCCTCTTACCTCCCAACACTCAGACTTGTGAGAGATACACTTATATATCCAAATTGGAAGCCACGCACTCTCCACCAAGACCGGAATAGCTGGTCAAGAGGAGAAGGTCAACACTTGCACCACACCATATGGAACACATAGCCCTCCAGAGCACACACCAGCACTGCCCTCACATAAAAACACAAACCACACACCCACCTTCACGGAGGCTCTCAATAAAAATCTACCCAAACAGCAGAGACCTCCAAGGCAGAAATGCACCCGACCACCACAACACAATAACTCTCCTAAACAGTGTACCACTCAGACAAAGCCCCTAAGGCAAAACAGCATGCCCAACACACTAGTCATAGGTGACTCAATAGTGAGACACATTGATGTCCCACTCACTAGGTTAAATAAGGATCTGCCACATAAGCACGCACTCAAGTCCCTCAACAACAGGTACAAATATGACTCTGTCATTGTACATGTGGGTGTGAATGACCTGAGATGTACCTCCCTGGAAGACATGAAAAGAGACATGGAGGAGCTCTTGGATTATGTAGCCCAGGTGGGTATGACCCTAGCCCTGAGCTGCTTCCTACCATCACCCAGAATGATACCACAATACAAGCAGAAAATAATTGATTTCAACAATTGGCTAAGTTTCTGGTGTCATTCTAGGGGGATCCAGTACCTGTCTGCCTGGGATGACATGATTGACAGAACCCAATGCTTTGCTAGAGATGGCCTGCATCTGTCACCCCTGGGCTTCCGGATAATGGCCAAGGCTCTTGCCATCTCTATAGTGCCTTTTTTAGGCGGTGTTCCAAAGACCAAATTGCCACAGTAGCAGCTACAAACAAATGCAATCTGAGAGTCATACTGCTCAACGCTAGAAGTATAAATCTCAAAATGCACTCGCTCAAAGCACTCCTTAAAATGGACAACATCAACATTTGTGCTGTAACAGAGACCTGGTTCAAGGCAGCAGAAAGCACCCCTGCACTACCAGGCTATAACTCATTCCACACCTTTTGGACCCAGAACTTGGACCAAAGCTCCAAAGGTGGTGGTGTTTCCATATTCATAAAGAATGCGCATACCTCCAGACTGGTAGTCCAACATAACACATCTGAGATGCTTCAGGTGCAGTTAATATTGGGTAAGACAGCGATTCAGGTCATAGCCTGCTATAGGTCCCCAACCATGTCCCAAGACTCACACTCCACATTTCTAAGCATCCTGGAGAATATTAGGGTCCAACCTAACACTCTCATACTGGGGGACTTCAACTACCCCTCCATTAACTGGGAAAACTACTCATGTGCCAATACACTTGCCCAATGCTCTCTGGAATTCATTAATTCCAATGCTCTGGACTAGCTTGTTCTTACCCCTACTATAGGTAGCAACATCCTTGACCTGGTCATTACTAACATGGGTAACCATTGCTGTACACCAATAGTCAACTCCTCCCTGGTTAGATCCAACCACAAACTAATCACCTTGAAAATCCACCCTCCCACAAAGGTAACCACAATGAAAAACTTCTCCAAAGCTAACTTTGGGCTCCTAAAAACAGAGGTGGCTATCTTCACGGCACCCATGCAAATGGAGAATAGTTGCATGACTGCCAAATCATACACCAATGCACTGAATGAACATGTACACAAATGCATGGATCTCACCATACCCAAGAGAACCAAGATGCTCTCCTCAAAAAAAAAGGAAGCCAATCTGGTGGTCCCTTGCCATAAACAAACTCTACAACAGAAGGAGGAAACTGATGCAGAATAAGGCGAAGTCCCAAGACTGGAAAAGCTCCCTTATCAGCCTCAGCAAAAGGTTTGAGATCCCTCATCAAATCCTCTAAAGCTAGCTATGAAAACAGAATTGCAGCAGATAGTAAAGACAACCACAAGACCATCTATAGTTATGTAAAGAATCTCCACGGCAATACCCAGATTTGCTCTGAGCTACTCCACAATGGTACCTCCTATACCGAGCCAACAGATATTGCCAATATACTGGCCGACAGATTCAGTGCTAATTTTACCCCTCCCTCCCAAAGGACCAATCACAATACCAGTAGATTGCCAGGCACTCAGTATTACTGCTGCACAGGTTAAAACAGCACTGTCCAAGCCAAGAATACAGCTTTATGGGATCTGACAATATCCCTGGCTGTGTTCTACATGAACTACAGAGTGAACTGACACCTCACCTCTGTGCCCTGTTCAATCAGAGCCTCACCTCAGGCTTTGTCCCTACCGAATGGCACACTGCTACAGTCATCCCTCTCCACAAAGGAGGAGTGACTACAGACCCCTGGAATTATCACCCAATTAGCCTGACAAGTCTGATATGCAAAGCTATGGAACGCATCATCATAGACCTAATAAACAAGAATATAGGGAATCTACAAACTCTGGATCCTACACAGTTTGGTTTTGTGAAGGGTAGATCATGCCTGCTCAACTTGGTCGACTTTTTTGAGTCAGTCACCAGAGCTGTGGATGAAGGCAAGGTGGTTCATACAGCCTACTTTGATCTAGCCAAGGCCTTTGATACCATTCCCCACTCAGGAATCATAAAAAAACTCACTAAGCTAGGCATCAACCCCTATATCACTAGGTGGGTTGCAAACTGGCTCACAGAACCCACAGTGTGAAAGTAGCTGACTCTTAGTGAGATTGCCGACCAGTCACGAGTGGAGTCACATAGGGTTTGGTCATGGGTCCTCTTCTGTTTGGTATCTACTTCTCTGAAGTCCAGGCCAACACAAAGGGACTCTGGCTGACAAAGTTTGCAGATGATTGCAAGTTGGGAGCTATTATTAACTCTCCAAGTGATGTGGACATCCTACAGAAAGGCCTCAGTGGCACCAATGACTGGTATCAGAACCATGGCCTTAAGCTCAATGCCAAAAAATGTGTCAGCATCCCCCTTGGGAAAAATCCAGTTCCCTTCAATTACCTCACTGATGGTAGTCCACTGAACACAGAAGGCGTAAGAGATCTGGGAACACAGGTTGATAGCAACCTCTCTTTTGACCACCATGTTGCCACTGTGGTCATTAAGTCCTTCTATGTGGCACATCTCATTACTAAGGGTTTTGCATCCAGGAAGAAAGAGGTCATTGTCTCCCTCTACTCTTCCCTCATTAGGCCAGTCATCAAGTACAATGCCCCATTTGGCATGTACCTCACTAGACACCTGCAACAACTGAAGAGGCTGCAGAAGTACCTCACAAAGAGGAATCTAGGCCTTAAACACTTGCCCTATATGGACAGACTGAAAAAACTCCAACTATTCTCTGTCTCATATCACCTACTTAGAGGAGATCTCTGCATGACTTACAAAGCCATGTCTGACCCAGCTCTGTTTGAAATGCTACATTTAATGAAATCCCAGTCCCTCCATACCACATGCTCCAGAGACCTCAACTTCATTATCACAATCAACAGAACATGCTGGAGGGACAGGTTCATAACCCAGAGACTGCCCATGCTATGTAATAGACTTCCCATACATGTCAAGCAGAGCACCTCACTGGCCCTCTTCAAGAGAAATCTTGATGAGTGGATGGGAAATAGAAAATTCACCCTGGGGATCACTCCAGTGGCT
Source organism: Protopterus annectens (assembly GCF_019279795.1). Taxonomy (NCBI): domain Eukaryota; kingdom Metazoa; phylum Chordata; order Ceratodontiformes; family Protopteridae; genus Protopterus; species Protopterus annectens. The sequence goes on along the minus strand of NC_056730.1, from coordinate 317,667,582 downwards.
CTACTTGAGAGGCACTAGGAACTAAGGTCGAGTGGCATGATTCCAGGGTAATCCTATGGGCTAGGCTTGTAAAGGCTCCAGTGCCATTAACCTAGTACCCACCTATGAACCTATGTGACCAAATTTTTTTTTGTTGAGATTAGTAGTTTTGCAAATCGGTATCCCAATATTAATAAACATTCACAAATAATACTATTATATGCATCAATCTGCCACTTCTCCTCCCACACTCTCGGCCCTCCTTAACTACCAAGTAAATTCTTCTGCTTCTTCATACCCACTGGCCTTCCTCTTGCTATACCATGGGCAAAACCCCATATTCTATCATCCTTCCTATAATATTACTCCTCCTAATTCCGTATTATTTAACCAGATATGAAAACCAAGCACTCTCGGGAATTCCCTTCCCCAAGAGTTACACTACCACAAATTCAAACCTCCCCTACAACCCTTTCACACCTTCGCTCTACCCTGCTAATACACTGAGCTCCAATATAGTGTATCTTACCCTCCACCACCCTAAAGTATCCACCAGTAAATCTAATCTTAAGTTGTTACTCAAACTCCAAAGGTTCTTAGACCACCTGAAAAAATGTATCACCATAGATGGTGACATCCACCCCAACCCAGGTCCTACCACTGCCTCAGACTCTAACTCCTCAAAATCCACCCGAATTTCTACCAACTCCCTCCTCATATTCCATCTTAATCTAAGAAGTATAAACAATAAGGTTCATAATTTACATCCTATGCTAGCTACCCATTCCCCTGACATTATGTGCCTATCAGAAACATGGCTCAAACCAGCCACCATGGATGAAGAAATTCTTCCACCTGGATATAATCTCCTTAGGGCTGATCGGATCAACAAAAGGGGTGGGAGAATAGCCGTAATGTTCAGGAATACACTGAATATCATTATTAATCCACTCCAACCTCCAAAGGTCTCTAACATAGAACTTATTGCCCTAAAGATTTGCCTAAACAGCCAAAAATGCATTAATCTCATTGTAACTTACATTCCACCAGGGAATAATTCAGAAAACCTTGAGCAAATGCTCAGCTGGTTAGCCTCCAATTACCCTCAAGAAACCATAGTACTAGGCGATTTCAATATCGACTGGTCCCACTGCTCCACACTCATAAACCCCCACTCCATTAACTTATATGGTTTCTCCCAAAATATTTCATCTCCAACCAGAATTGGTAATGCTCAGCAAAAAGAGAGCATCATTGACTGGATTCTTACCAACAAAGACACACACAACTATACCACAGGGACCCTTCCCAATGACCTCAGTGACCACATTATAACTTATATTCTAAAACATAAGTGCCCACCTACTAACCCTCCCTCATATAGACTTGTCAGGAACAAGAAGAAATTTGTCCCAAAACTATTCCTTGCAGAACTCAAATCCTGTAATTGGTCCATCCTAAAAACTCTACCCCTAGAAGAGAGTGTGACATACTTTAATGACACATTCCTGAAGATACTCAACTCTCACGCCCCAAACCGACTAATCAGAACCAAGGAGCGGATAGCACCTTGGCTTACTAGTGAAACTAAATCTAAAATTAAACTTCGGAACCAAGCCTGGGATAAATGGAGAGCTACCAAAACTCCACTAGATCGCATCAAGTTTCAACAGCTTAGAAACACTACTAAAACAGCCACTACTCAAGATAAAAAACAGTATTTCTGTCATCTCCAGGATAAACACCAGAATAACCCAAAGAAATTCTGGGCTGGATTTAACAACCTCCTCCATCCGGGTAAATCTACTACCCCCACTCCGGAGAAACTCATTGGGAAAGAACCAGAAAAAATAGCCCACGCTTTTAACTCTTTTTTTATCGAGACCATTCAGTCCCTAGCCAGTCAGCTTACCACTACCTCCTCATCTGTAACTCATACTAAAGACCCAGCTCACCCATCCTTTAACTTACAACCTGTACCTACCTCCTATATACGCACCCTCTTAAAAAACCTTAAACCAACCACCCTAGCGGCCGACCAGCTCCCAGCGGAATACCTACAAATAGCGTCAGACGCCATTGCCTATCCCATATCAATCTTGATTAACAGAACTATAACTGAAACTACCATTCCCTCTATTTGGAAAATCTCATATATCATCCCTCTTCACAAAGGAGGAACATCCACGGAAACATCCAACTACCGACCCATAGCAATATTGTCACCAATAGCTAAGGTCATGGAACGGTGTGTTCACAAACAACTCCTTCACTACCTCACCCTTAACAGTCTTTTGTCCTATACCCAACATGGTTTTCGCCCCCATCATAGTACTACCACTGCCCTCCTCTCCTTTGTTGACTCAATCAATAACAACCGTAACAATAAGTTAATATCCTCTGCTCTCTTTCTTGACCTATCGAAGGCCTTCGACATGGCTAATCACCAGCATCTACTTCACACCCTGGAAACCCTACATCTCGACAACCCAGCCATAAGCTGGTTTAATGCCTACCTCTCTGGCAGGCAACAAGCTGTCCAATGGCAAAACAGGCTATCCGACCTACTTCCAAACACCATTGGCATTCCTCAGGGCTCTATACTCGGTCCTCTTCTTTTCTCCATCTTCATAAATGATCTTCACTCAGTCATCCCCAAAACTACCTGCATCCAATATGCAGATGACTCCACCTTGATCTGTTCTGACACCTCCCTCCTGAAACTTCAAGCAATGACCCAAAACTGTTTTACTATAGTTGAAAAATGGTTCTCTGAACTGAAACTCATACTTAATCCAACTAAAACCAAATTATTACTATTTTTCCCCTCTGCAACTACTCCCCTAGGAAAAGAACCTCCAAATGCTGACAACACGTTCCATGTGGTATCCACAAATGGTACCATCATAGACCCTGTCTCTCATACCAAACTACTAGGTGTGACTATTGATCACAAGCTTAAATTTGATATTCACATTAACCTAACCATTGAGTATGTAAACAAGAAACTCGGCTCTATGTATAGAATAAAGAATTTCTTAACCCCTCATACCAAACTAACCATTGCTCGCACTCATCTTCTCTCCACCCTCCTTTATGCCTCCCCAGTACTTTTGTTCCTCAATAAGCGTGAGCTCAACAAACTATCTGTTGCCTACAATCACATAGCCAGATTTATAACAGGAACACCATATCGTACTCACCATTGCCTCAACCTAATGACACTTGGTTGGTTAGAACTGCCCAATCTTCTCAAACTCAACCAACTCACTGAAGCTTTTAAAATAATCAACCAACCGGATAGAACCCCCTCACTGAGTAAAATACTGACCCCCTACTCCAACCTAAAATCCCTCCGGTCGTCAAATAGTGTCCAGGTCCTAACCATTAAATCTAATAACATAGGAGGTGATGCTCTCTATGCCAACTCCATCGGAAAGCTCTGGAATTCCCTACCAAATAACCTAAGACTCATGACCTCGATTAATCAATTCAAAAATCACCTCAAAGAATTCTTCAAGTCTCACTGGTTATGCCCATGTCCTAAACCAGACTAATCTCAAACGTCTCATTCCACCATTGTCTTTTCCCTATCCCAGAGTTTACTAACTCAACCTCTCGGCTCCACAATGTAATCTATGTTTAAGATTATCTATACAATTCTGTGATTGTTATTTAACCAATATGTAAGCTCACTGTTTTCTTTATCTATTTGTCTCTATGTTATGCTATTTACTATTCACATTTAAATGTATTGTGTTTTTTTTTCTCTTTCTATGTTTGGAGCTTTTCTCCCCGGGCCTCTACTGAAAAAGGATATGTATCCAGCTAGACTAGCCCGGTCAACAAATGTAAAATAAAATAAAATAAAATAAATAAATAAAATACATTATGAGATTTGCAAGTACAATTTTCACAAACATACATTATTTATTTATTAAGTTTTGATTACTGGATAAGTGGGCTGGTCAACAGACCCTTTTCAGCCATGACCCAAGGCAAATGGTCACATGTAACACACAAGTGTTTAAGCCATTTAGTTTGTTACAAAGTATTAATGCCCAGTAAACAGTGCAAACAAAATGCAACAAGAAGACATACCATATTTACAACAGCAAAATACAGTATTTACAGATGTATGTACCAGTTGAACATTAGAACATTTAAGTATGCAGTAACAGTAAACAGGTATGAGGGTATATTTACATTCAATTACAGTTGACATGAAATTTCTGAGTGTTTATAATGCATATACACAGTCATTAAGGCACTACAGAATATGAGCTGAGATTAGTCATTTTCTTTGCAGCAGGAGCATTTGGATTCAGTCAGTAAGAGATCTTTTAGATTGGATTTCACCTGTTTTAAGTTGGGTTATGAGGTATGCAGATACAGTTTTCACAAACACACATATACAAGTATAGTTTCAACATGCACATTGTGGGACAATTAGAAAGAAATTTTAATAAGTAGGCACAAATTCATGAACTGGAAGCCATATGGCAGAGTGGAAGATTTGAGACAGGAAAGATGTGAGGTAGTAAGAATTAGATTACGTGCTTCAATCAGATGGTGGGGGGCATTTACATAGCCTATCAGGGAGGTAGTGAGAGCAAATGGCTTTAAGAAAGTTTAGTCTGCGTTTGATTAATCTGAGTTTACAGGTAAACTGTTCTATAGATGTAATATGGCATACAGGTACAGGGACCTGCCAATTGAGTTTTATGTTTTAACAAAAATCCAGAGCTTTTTCTTTTGATTGGAAGTGTCTGTGGGGTTTTTGCTGTTGCATTAAGGTAGCTATGGATGGACAGTTATTGCACTAGTATAGTATATGTATGCATATATCTATATAGCTAGACAGATATATGTATCTCTCTCTCTCTCTCTCTCTATATATATATATATATATGTGTGTGTGTGTGTGTGTGTGTGTGTGTGTGTGTGTGTGTGTGTGTGTGTGTGTGTGTGTGTGTGTGTGTATATATATATATATATATATATATATATATATATAGATATGTATATACACACATAATGGAGCTTTAGGTATGAATCTCTGTTTCTGGCTATGTATTTCTTATCAGGAATGGATAAAATAAGCCATATCCTCAGGATTTTGAGTTCTGCAAATCTCTTCTTTTGGGGGTGTTGAGGATAGTATCCAAATCATTGCAATATGGTATTTATCTGACTAAAGGGGAGAAAAGAAAATACACTATTTGTGAGTCATAAGGAAGCTAAATACACTAAGCATCACAGATTCTCACACCCTCTGTGACATTCTCTACATCCCAGTAGTGTAGCATCACTACGAGTTAAGCAATGAAGTTGCATTCACCAGAACAATGCCTTGACCACTTGATGTTATTATTAAAAAACAAAGAAATTAATATATAAAGTATAAAAACACATTTTTATACTGTTCTGCAATAATTTTACCAGGAAATTTAAGATAAGAGCTTAAGGTTTAAATTAAAAATTTTCAGACAGGAGTCATCAAGGCCCATTTAAATCAGATGGAGAGACCCCCTGAAGTGGCAGAAGAAGAAGAAACAGTTTGCAAAATCATAGGCCTAAAGACTTCAAGGCATGAAAGCTGTAATCTTGTAGGGCATGGTTCATAGCCGTGTGGTTTTGCCAAGGATGGTCTAAACCTTTCCCCTTAAGGCTTTTGATTACCTACTAAAGCTTTATCTACTCCCATAGTGCCTTTTTTAACCAACGTCAAATTGACAAACCTACCAACATAAAAAATTAACTCAACTGAACCTCAAGAAATTATGTTTCAATGCTAGGAGCTAAATAAAAAAAAGCTACACTCCCTCCAAATCCTCTTCACGTTCAAGAATATTTACATCTGTGCAGTTACCAAGATATGGTTTAAAGTGGCACAGAGTACCCTGGCAGTGCAAGATTTAAGTAAAGGTTTCACACTTTAAGACCAGTAGCTGCACAGACAACAGCTAAAGGTGGAGGTGTCTTAGTATACATCAATAACAAACATGCCTCTATGGTGGTCAAACAGGATGATTCCTCCATGTGCAGAACACCATAGACAAAATCCCGTACCATATCCTAGCTAGCAACAGGTCACCCTCCATACCCCAAAAAGCTCACAATGCATACTTAGACCTACTGGAGGCACTTGCCATTCAACCTAACACTTTAATTGTGGGACACTTTAATTGCCCCTCTACAGTCTGGGAGTCTTACACATCCTCAAATCTACAGGCACAGAGATTCTTGGATTTCATAAATACAAAAACCCTTGATCAAATGTGAATATGCCCACTAGCGGTTCCAATGTACTAGACCTTGTGCTCACAAATACAGGAAAACACTGCCCCCCCCCCCCCCCCCCATGTGTTGTCATCACTTGTAAGGCCTGACCATAAAGCTGTCTGCTTTGAAATCAAAATCAACTCCATAATCCCATTTAAACCAGTAGCAGTTAGGAACTATTCAAGGCAAAATGACCTTTTATTAAGTGATGATTTGTCAAAATTAAATGCACCTCCAAATCAAAAGAACACAGCAGCCTAAGCTGAATTGCTCTCAGAAACTCTGTGCAACCTTGGCAATGGCCACATAGACGCTGCTGCACCTACCAGAAATAATTCCATGACTAGCCCCAGAAACAAACCACCTTGGTGGTATCCCCAATTAAAAAGGATATACAACAAAAGGAAAAAAATCAAGGCAAAAATCAGGAAGTGTAATTCCTGCAAGGATAAAATCTCTCTCATCAAACTAAATAGGCAACAAAGAGGGCTAATTAGGTCAAGGAAAGTCAACTTTGAGGTTAAGATTGCCTTTCAGATGAAAGATAACAATAATACCTTCTTCAGCTATGTCAGAAACCTGAAGGGCAGCACACAGCAATGTATTGGTTACTGGTGGGTAATGGTGTCACATTTACCATGCCTGGCAGTATAGCAAACCTGTTAGCAGACAAATTCAGTGCCAACTTTACCAACTCTCACCCCCAACCACCCCGCTACGAATACCCTCAACATAACCTCTCTAACTATAATTAGGGAGCATGTACTGACTACATTCACTAAAGCTAAGAACACGGCCTCAATGGGCCCCAATAACATCCCAGGAAGCCTCTTGAACAGTCTAAAATACAGCTTATCAGGACCACTGGAGTCATAGACTTAAAACAGGCTTTTTGTCAGGATGGTCATCCTCTTCATAAGGGTGGACTTTCAACAGATCAGGGAAACTACATACTCCTTAGTCTGACTAGTCTTATCTGTAAAGCAATAGAAAGAATCCTCATAGTAATTATCAACAAGAACATATGAGACCTCAAGACACTGGATCCATCCCAGCATGGCTTTGTCAAGGGAAGTTCATGCTTACTGAATCTCATGGACTTTTTCGAAAAGGTCACTAACACAATGGATAAGTGGAAAATGGTGCAAACTGCCTACCCAATGATAACTAAAGCATTTGATACAATACCTCACTCTGGCATTGTCAACAAACTTACAGAACTAGGTATAAACCCCTTTATAACATGCTGGATAGCTAGCTGGCTCACTAATAAGACCCAGGAAATTAGAATCAGTGAAACGACCTCCACAAAGAGGCCATTCACCAGTGGATTCCTCAGGACTCTGTAATAGACCCACTCCTCTTTGGCTTCTACTTCTCAGATGTCAAAGCCAATGTCAGATGCTTCTGGCTAGCCATGTTTGCAGATGTTTGTAGACTGGGAGCAATAATTGAATCCCTCCAAGATGAGAACACCCTTCAGGAAGAGCTAACACAGACAAATGCTTGGTTCCAAAGTCATGACTTAAAACTCAGTACCAAGAAATGCATTATATGACCTTTTGGGAAGCTGGTTCCCAGGCAACTTCATAATCAATAAAACATACATAAGACTTGATTCACTAGTCAGGGATCTGGGAACGCAAGTAGATAGAAACCTAGCCTTTTCCAACATGTGTCCAAGGTAGCAAGAAAATCCTTATATGTTGCTCAATTTATAAGAAAGGCCATGGCATCTAGGTCCAGAGAGGTCATCATATCACTGTACTTGGTCCTCATTAGACCCATCACAGAGTATGATACCCCCTTAAATATGTACGTAACCAGCTACATGTAGCAAATGGAATGTCCACAAAGGTTTCTTACAAAAATAATTCAGGGAGTAAACACAATGTTCTGCACTTATTGCCTCAAAGCTCTGTCTCTTTATATGGTATCATACAGATTTCTGAGAGGTAATCTTTGCCTGGCATGCAAGGCAACCCTGGACTCTGCTTTGATGGACCTTTTGCACATCCAGAAAACAGACAGTATCAAAACTACTAGATTAAAAGACCTAATTTTGCTTGTGACATAAAGAGGACATGTTGGAGAATGTGTTTCTCAGAGAATTTCCATTCTTTGGAACATGCTCCCATCTAGGAGATGCAGAGTTCTTCCCTATCCCTATTTAAGTAGACTTCGACCAGTGGGTGGGTAATTAGAAATTCACTCCTGGTCTGATGCCTGTGTCTCTGATGCACAGATGCAGTAAGTAAATTGCCCCTATATAATCAAATTTGTGGGTCACATTTGACTTGGATGGTTAAGCTTATAAAGGCCCTAGTGGTCGTTAACCTATTATACACCAGTGAACCTAAAAATAAAAGGTCACAGGATAGAAACCATGCTACAGAATTCATTGAAATTAGGACACCAAAATGTAACTCCCTCTATCTGAATAGAGAAGACTCTGTGAAAACACATACAGCACACATTTTAAAAAAGCATCAGTTTTCTTTAGAATGGTTACTAAAAAGGTTTTCTGATTAAATCTCGAGAACATACCTTATTAAGAGATACTCTAGTTTCAGGAATTAACAGGACTCTGCTAACCACTTCCAACAACTTTCCTTTACCCGATATTTAAATTGTACCCCCATGAGCTGTCCATGGCCCCTGAAATTGTGGTGCCTTACAGGAAGCCATCAGTTCTTTCCAGCTGTATATGATGGGCTTGAAAATTATGTCCCTGCCTCACATGCAGTTATTTCTTGTTTTTCTAAATCTTTTTTGTACTTTCTTCAGCTGTGTTTTTTTTTTTGAGACTTAGTTTATCTTGACAGACAAATGCACATCTTTGACAGTTTATCTTAGAGCAGATCTTATATCCATATGTGTTTCTACTCTAAATTCACTGAGGCTGCCAGAAGGAGAAAGAGGAGAAACAGAACCCACATAAAAAATGTTTGCTGGAATAAAAACTTTGCAGTTTATAGGTTTATAGGTTCATAAGAGCTTACAAAGCTAATGGCTCAAGAGCCCTTGCAAGCCTAGTTATTATTACCCAAATTTTACCCGATTTTTGAACCCTAAGGGCTAGAGAATGGCTTAGATTTGTGCCTATGCCTTTGTGCATTTTACAGACTGCCCTGTCTCTAAGGGACATAGGTGCCACCCCATAGGTGAATGAGTCCCCATCCACTGATTCAAACTGCACTTGAATTGGGTCAGGGTATGGCTCTGCTTTACGTGAATAGGAAGTCTGTTCTATAGAAGGAGTAATCTCCGAGACACATATCTGTCTCTCCAGCATATTCTGTATATGTCACAGACCAGGTTTAGATCCCTAGATTGAGTGGCCCTCATGGAGTTTGCCTTGTGAATGTGTGACAGTTCCATCAGAGCTGTATTTGACAGTGTCTTGTAGATTAGCCATAGATCATCCTTTAATAGTTGTTAGGAGAAGTAGTAAAAGTATAGGACTTCTGGTCTGTCTACATAGGAAATGTCATTTACACCCTGTATTTTTAATAAGGAACCTCTGAGACCACTCCAGCTGTTGCAAGTGCCTGGTCAAGTACTGATTGTACTCAATTATTAATCTGATGGAGGCTGAGTACAGTTGGATTATAACCTCTTTGGATCTGGATGCCATGCCTCTACTTATAAGCTGTGCCACATAGGAGGACTTCCTCACCACTGTGGACACATGGCAGTTAAAGTTCAGGCTACTGTCTACCTGTGTACCTAGATCTCTCACCTCTGAGTCTACTGTTAGGGGTGTGCTATTAATGTTATAATTTGCAAGGGGTATTTGACTTCCCAAAGAGTATAATTATGCATTCTTTTGATTAAGTTTTAGGCCACTAAAACTTACAAAAAGAGCTTTCCAGACCAATCGGGTAAATGTTTCTTAAAATTGCAAAGCTTTAGAGAGCCTTTCTTTTTCATTGCAAGTAACAGCTATTAGAAATACAGAAATGTAAATATACAGCACTTGACAGTCAACCAATTAGCAAGCAACCCAAGTCTAAACATACAATAAAAATAATATAATGTTATAATATATTCCAAGTAGACTGTAGCAGTTTTCCAAAACAAAAAGAAACTGAAAAACTCTGAACTAAAAACACAGCAATGTCAAGGCCAGGCTCCGGACACAAGGTTTAGTGCTCTCTTTCTGCTTTAATCAGAACAAAACTTCATCAGAAAATATGTGCTATTCTAGTACCAATTTTTCCTCATTCCTCCAAAAAATTAATGCAATAAATTCATACAACCTTTCTTCTTCTTCTCTAGTCCAGATCATAAAATGGCATTGATAAAATGCTCATAAAACTTAATATTAGAATAATAGGGAATACCATCATTAAATATATATTCTTCCTGCCATATAGCCAGTGATATATTTCCATAATTATTGACAACAGGAGTCCCCATCACTACACCTTTTTTCTGAAGATGAATAATGTCGCTGAGTGTAAAAATATTATTAGATAAACCTATGTCTAAGAGCATGCAAATAGTCTTGATATTATTATATTTGCATAAGTGTTTTCTCATTGTCTGCGAGCCAAATTAATTAGAGATCATAATGAATAAAGAATTCCCATCAAAACACCAAAGCCATGATTACATGCTTTTCATGAAAGAGTTTTTGTTGATATTTAGTTGACTCTCATTGATGAAATAAATGCATTTGAGAAGAGAATTATGAATTCCAACTCATTTGACAATAATTTCAAAGAACACTTAATTAATACCAAGAAAAGAATGATCTAAATGATTTTAAAAATGAACATATATTTTCTTGTCTGAAATTAAAAGGCAAATTGAATACCTCCTAATCCAATGACATAACATCTTCATGAGAGTCAACCAATATAGTCTCTGAGAGACTGACGTCTATGCAAGATCTGGATATGTTTGATGTAGCAACCAACTATATCTTCTGCACAAGTATGTCATTCTACTGCAGAAGTTGACTCTGGTTTGCCTGTTAATAACAGTGAGACTGCATTAGTTATTATTAATTTAGCAGTTCAAATAAATGCATCTGAAAAGGGGCCTTCTACCTCTGTAAAGAATAATATCAGGTGACAAAAGTTTTATTGAGTTTTGCTACTACCAGATAAAGTACAAGTGTGAACAAGAGCTCCCTTGCAAGTACAAACAAGCTGAAGATGGAGCAGAGGTCAAACCAATTATCATGAACCACAAACCAGGAGCCAAGCAAACAGCAACAAGTAGGCATCCTAGATGGCATTTTTAATCTGACTTTAATGTCACAGATGATGTGATTAGTGTTTCAAAGGAACTTTTTATGTACCTTAAGTACTTTTTATGAATTGCAGTTACAACATGATATAACCATGGATGCATATAATTTTAGTTTGTTTCTACATGTGTATTGTCTACATAGGGTACAAAAATATGATGTCCCCCGTAAGATGTATAGTCTCCGGTAGTTGCTTGCTACTCATCTGCATACCTTGAAACTTTGATACCATTATTATGTTATGTTAAGTGTTTTATGAAAGATATAGAAGATTTTTTATTGAAGCTCCATTAATAGCAGCAAGGTAATGAAATTGAAAATGTTTCTTTTTGTTGTATAGGATGTGAATTATTCATTCACTATGCTTCCTAATGATAAAGACAAACAGAAGCACAAACCAGTCCAAAAAACAAAAGTAGCCCAAGTGAAGCAGCTAGATTGGACCCACTCACCAAAAATGGATGACTCAGTAGTATAAATCACAAAATCATTTTAATTGAATCAGTACATAAATCCAGGAACAAAATAGATAATCACTTTTGTCTAGATAACCTAGACTTCATCAGACAACAGTTAAAGCATAGATACTTCCTTTTATACAAACCGAACAGGAAGTGACATAATTCAAAGTTAATTAGGGCAGATAAATGACTTTACATTAAATATTCGCGAGATGAATAAAATAAGATGAAATGAAATCCTAAATATAACAACAAACTGCAAGGCAGAAATCCCCACAACAGTATAACTACAAGTTAAGTATATTAAATATAAAAAAATGAAATTACAAATTTACAAAAAGACTGATGGTATGTAATAAATAGAATAAAAAATGTCTTGCAGTTTGTTGCTATATTTAGGATTTCATTTTATCTTATTTTATTCATCTTATGAATATTTAATGTAAAGTCATTTATCTGCCCTAATTAACTTTGAATTATGTCACTTCCTGTTTGGTTTGGATAAAAGGAAGTATCTATGCTTTAACTGTTGTCTGATGAAGTCTAGATTATATAGACAAAAGCGCTTATCCATTTTGTTCCTGGATTTATGTACTGATTCAATTAAAGTGGTTTTGTGATTTATACTACTGAGTTATCCATTTTTGGTGACTGGGTCCACTGTTCTAACCAGCATTCCATCTGCTTGGTTTTGTTGTTCAAGACCTTGTCTGTGGCCGATTTAAGTCAATTCAATCTTCACTTGTGATGGGCTGATGGCTTAAAGTAGGTAAATCTTCAGTGAATCTTGAGAGAGAGAAGAAGAGACTCAGGAAGGAGATGGGTTCAGTGATATGTCCTGTGTTGAAGCAGGAGCATTTGGCTTGGATGAAGAAGTGCTTTTTGAGTTGCATTGCGAATTTGGAATAAGTGGTGATTTCCTTAATGTTGATTGGGAGAGCTTGCCTAAGAGGAGGTACCTGAGAGGAGAAATCATGCACAGTGCTGTGGAATTTGGTTCTATATGTAATGAGATTTGGAGTAGCTTGTGAGTAGTGTCTCAAATTGTATGAGGATCATCATATGAAAGTATTCATTTTTTTGATGTTAGCATTTTTTGTAAGAATGGAATATTGGTACTAGAATTTTAAAAAGTACAGGCAGGGATGCGCCTTCATACTGGTAGTATGCATCCCTGATATATTTTCAGTGGCATTGTGTGAAGTCAGTTTATGAGAGCATCTCTCTAGTTAACATGTATAAACTACAACACAATTCATTCATAAACACTGACACTCTATAAAGCCTACAGTTATATACTCAGTACTAACAGTGTAACTCATTGTCTTCCTGCACTAACTGCTCATTCCAGTCTTCTCTTTTACTACACAGGAACCCTGCAGTCAGGCCTATCATTTTAATTGTAACCCCCTCCCACACACCACAAACAGAAATTTGGTACTTAGTGCAACTAAACATAACTATATCTGCCCCTGGTAACTGTAAAAACAAATACATATTAGGTGAATCGCCCTTGTTGGCATCACTCACTAGCATTCTGTCTTTACCTACTTCCATATTATTCTTTATAGCATTGTTTACTCATATTAACAGTTAACATCACCTTATTAACAGGTTACATCCCCCGAAATGCAGACTCACAATAATGAAATTCCTCAGAAAGACTCAAATATACCACCTTTTTAAATTCAACTAGCGTTCAAAGTCAATTCATTGTCTTCTGAAACACTTTGTATATTCTCACAATTCAGATATGGAATTCTGTACAGAATCCTGAATGAAATTCTCTGATGACACCTCTCACTCTATAACTGTTAACTATAGGGTTTACCAAACAGTCTATACATAACATTTTCCACTCCTACCTAATCTCCATTTGTTAAATGTTACTGACCATGATCCAGAATGGCTCATTCGCACTGCCATCATGGGAACTTACCTAAAGTTTCATACCGCTGTATTCTGTAACTCATCAACATACAAATGACAAGGTAGTTCCAATACTTTCCACTTTATCCAAAAGTCTTTCCAACATCAGCTATAGCTGTCTCAAATGAATTGGACCCTAATCAACATACGTATCAGGCAGCACTGTGACTTTGTGATATGATCTTTGAGCCATAGTCTAGTGTCTGTGATCTGATCTTGACATCTTTCCAGCTCTCTCAGACATATATTATTACTCTGAAAATCATAAATTTGATGGATCTTTTTGACAAGTGATAGAAATTTCTAGCACATCAGTGAAAATGAGACTCTGAGACTCATGTAAGACTTCTGTATAACATATTCAAGGTTTTATTATCCATAAGATGTTTCTCTCCAAGTCAAATATGTGGCTGTTATACAGCTAGGAGACAGGATGGCACAATCTCAACCAAAAACAAGACTACACAGCAGTGTACTGCATGCACAAGCCCCACCTACCCTTTCCTTTATTTTGAATACTTACATTAAAAAATCAGAAATGAGTCAGGGATGACTAGTTATGATAGCACAAGGAACAAATCATGTTCTTCACTTGTTACCAGGTAACCTAAATCATGCTGTTTCAGTTGTTTTTTGACCTTCTATAATTATGTAAAGAATCTCCACAGCAATATCCAGATTTGCTCTGAGCTACTGCACAATGGTACCTCCTATACCGAGCCAACAGATATTGCCAATATACTGGCCGACAGATTCAGTGCCAGCTTTACCCCTCTCTCCCCCTAAAGGACCAATCACAATACCAGTAGATTGCCAAGCACCCAATATTATTGCTGCACAGGTTAAAACAGCACTGTCCAAGGCCAAGAATACAGCTTCTATGGGACCTGACAATATCCCAGGCTGTGCTCTGCATGAACTACAAAGTGAACTAGCACCTCATCTGTGTACCCTGTTCAATCACAGCCTCACCTCAGGCTTTGTCCCTACAGAATGGTGCACTGCTATAGTCATCCCTCTCCACAAAGGAGGAGTGACTACAGACCCTGGGAACTATCGCCCCATTAGTCTGACAAGTCTGATATGCAAAGATATGGAACGCATCATCATGGACTGAATAAACAAAAATATAGGGAATATCAAAACTCTGGATCCCACACAGTTTGGTTTTGTGAAGGGTAGATCATGCCTGCTCAACTTGGTTGACTTCTTTGAGTCAGTCATCAGGGCTGTGGATGAAGGCAAGGTGGATCATACAGCCTACCTTGATCAGGCCAAGGCCTTTGATACCATTCCTCACTCATGAATAATAGAAAAACTCACTAAGCTAGGCGTCTACCCTTATATCACTAGGTGAGTTGCAAACTGGCTCACAGATAGAACCCACATTGTAAAAGCAGCTGACTCCAAGTCAGAATAACGTCCAGTCATGAGTGGAGTCCTACAGGGTTCGGTCCTGGGTCCTCTTCTGTTTGTATCTACTTCTCAGAAGTCCAGGCCAACAAGAAGGGATTCTAGATGACAAAGTTCGCAGATGATTGCAAGTTGGGAGCCATTATTAACTCCCCAAGTGATGTTGACATCCTACAGAAAGGCCTCACTGAGACCAGCAATTGGTTTCAGAACCATGGCCTTAAGCTCAATGCCAAAAAATGTGTCATCATCCCCAGTGGGAAAAACCCAGTTCCCATGAATTACCACATTGATGGTAGTCCACTTAACACAGAAGGCATTATAAGAGATCTGGGTACACAGGTTGACAGCAACCTCTCTTTTGACCACCACATTGCCACTGTGGTCAGAAAGCCATTCTATGGGGCACATCTCATTACTAAGAGTTTTGCATCCAGGAATAAAGAGGCCATTGTCTCCTTCTACTCTTCCCTCATTAGGCCAATCATGGAGTACAATGCCCCATTTGGCATGTACCTCACTAGACACCTGTAACAACTGGAGAGGCCACAAAAGTACCTCACAAAGAGGATCCTAGGTCTTTAACACTTGCCCTATATGGACATACTCAAAAAACTCCAACTATTCTCTGTCTCATATCACCTACTTAGAGGTGATCTCTGCTTGACTTACAAAGCTCTGTTAATAATGTTATATCTAAAGAAATCCCAATCCCTCCTCATCACATGCTCCAGAGACCTCAATCTCATTACCACAATCAACAGAATGTGCTGGAGGGACAGGTACATTACCCAGAGACTTCCCATACATGTCAAACAGAGCACCTCACTGGCCCTCTTCAAGATAAATCTTGATGAATGGATGGGAAATAGAAAATTCACCATGGGGATCACTCCAGTGGCTCTACTCGACAGAGGCACTAGGAACTAAGGTCAGGTGGCACGATACCAGGGTAATCCTATGGGCTAGGCTTGTAAAGGCTCCAGGGCCATTAGCCTAGTACACACCTATGAATCTGTATTCTCTTATGCTCTCTTGTTCTTTGGCTTGTACTAGTACCGTTTTAGCACAGGCATTGTCTACTTCAAAACTGCATTGTTGTCATGTTCCTTGATGAATAAGAATTCATACAGAACATTTAGTTACATACTCAAGGAATTTTTAAGTGCATTGCAAAATCATTGCATGACAGCTGTACTTGTAACCGCAGTTAGGAAAAAAACATAAAAAAATCCATATCAAAAATAGTTCTTTCACCTCATATAAAAGATTCTATTCATCAATATCTAACAATGTGATGTGTTTATTCTTTAAAATCTTATTCAGATTTGTCATGACCTTCTTAACAAGTAAGTGCCTTTAAATTTCCTGACTGTAGCCACAGTCTGCAAAAGTCTTTGCTTACAGGAAAATAAAATGTGCCAAAGCCTCCATTTCCCTCTCTTCTGTTTGTAAAGAATTGATAGGACTGGATGACATAATTTTATTATTATTTTTTTGTTGTTGTTGAGCAGCAAGCCATCTGTGGGCTTTTTACTTTCACTTCCAACTCTTTCTAAGTTTAAACAATCAGAAAAGTATCACCTGCATACCTGAGGTCGTCAAATATTTCTCCATACAATTTTGATTCCAACACGTTTCCTTACTGCATTTTGCATGATAATTTAAGATTCTAAACTAAATAAATCACATAATAATATATATACTTGTTACCCTTTTTTTCCAATCTTGAACTAGTTAGCTATTCCATATTTGGTTATTTTGCTTCTTGTTCTGCATACATATTCTTTGGGAGGCAAATAAGGTGACATAGTATTTCCATTTCCCTAATGACTTGACAAAAATAGTTATAGTCTTAAGTAGTCAAAGTCTGTAGAGTAGGAAATTAAGGAGAAATGAGTATTTGTCTGTAACTCTCATGCTTTTCTTTATTATTCATCAGATGTTGGCAATGCAATCTGTAGTATCACTGACTGTATTAAAACTAGCAGTTCTTGATTGTCATATTACTGAAGTCCAACTTGTAGGTGTTTGAGTAGCATTTTTCAAATTTGCTAAAATTTAATCTGACAGCCATGGCTGCATTTTCCAAATTTGCTGGCAAACTACATTCAAAGCTATAATGCATCATTTTCAAGTATATCATCACTTTCTGCAGTCTTATTATTAGTAAAGATTTCTGTTGCCCACTTAACTTCATGTTGCAGGATATCTGGCTGTAGATAGAAGAGCACAACATTGTATCAGTGAAAATAAAAAACAAAACCAGTAAAATCCAGGTGCCTCTGCAATAAGCCACCAAATGTCCAAGAATAAATGCAGAAAAAAGCAAAGGCAAGGCTCCAGCTTCTTCAACCAACACAGCTGTTGCTTCTTCAGGTGTAACCACATTGTTGTGAAAACACCCATTTTATACTATCATCACAAATCACATGACAATACCATTTAACTATTTAAAGAAAAATGCTTCTAAAAACATATAAAAAGATATATACATTTAAAAATATGTACCATCAAATGCAGATGCAGAAAAAATATGTACACATATAACACATTTAAAAACATCACCTACGCAATGATCTATTAAAAAATACAATAATTCAGATGCAACATATAAACCCATAACCATCAAACCATTACCTCAAACTGGTTGGTGTAACTCCACCTGTTCATGCTGCCACTTCAGAAAAAATGGGTTCTTATTCTAAGCTACCTCAGATCTGCTGGCAAACCCAATAACTCATGCTTACAAGCCACATACCCTTTGATGTGGCCACCAGTCAAATCTGTGTCCAACTTGAGGAGAGCCGAGACCACTGAACAGGAACAGGGAGAACACAAGGTGGGGTTGGTGGGGGGGGGTTGGCATGCTTGCTGATAAATCTGTCAGCAGAAGGTGAAGCACTCCTTAAATAGGGAGAATGCCCCTCCCAATGATGACTTGTGGACAATGACCCATTACGAAGTAAGTCGTCATTCTCTACTGAACTGAGTTAGAAAACCACACCAGATTGACTTTGTGACCTTTTATTAAATAACAGCCATTGACAACCAATAATGATGCCACAATAATTCAAATGCAACATATAAACCCATAACCATCAAACCATTTCCTCAAGCCAGTTAGTGTAACTCTGCCTGTTCTGTCTGCTACTTCAGAAAAAACAAGTGCGTATTCCAAGCTACCTCAGACCTGGTGGCAAACTTAGTAACTCATCCTTACAAGTCACATACCCCTTGACATGTCCACTGGTCAAATCTGTGTTCAACTTGAAGAGAGCTAAGCCCACTGAACAGGAACATGGGGAACACTGGGTGGGGGGGGGCTAAGACTACTGCCAACCAAGCATGTGACTTGCAGTTCCCCACATACAGTCGGTCTCGCAAGGAGAATCTGCATCACAGAAGGAACCAAGTTAAACTTTGAAAAACTCCTGAATAGCAGAGTAATGTCCAAATTTAACAAAGCAAAACCCATGTTATTCAAATGAACATTGTCCATATCATAGAATTCAGGCTTCAGTCTGTCAATATCACTGTACTCAATCACTTGGAAACCAATTTGATTAGTAGCAGACCTGACTCTGTGGTTTATAAAATTCCTTGCACTTTCAACAGCACCAGACATTCTATTGTCTTTTCAGTAAAGTCTCAGGATGATGGCAAACCAGAAGAAAATCAAATTCAGATACAACTGCCACAACTAGTGCATATCAGACAGAATTCAGGCCAACAGTATTTTTTTAGGGGCTTGGCCCAGATCATTAGCCCTGAGGTGAATTAACACAATTCTGGGAAGGCTTCTTCCATGTTAATCTTATGCCATATTTCCCAGAACTGAAACCAGTTGATGCCAGGAAAACCAAAAGAATGACCCATGCAACAGTGGATTGGATTGAAGCTCTCTCTCGATGAAAGAATGAATAAAGAGCCAAATAACTTCCTTCCCTGAAACAGAAATAAAAATAATTGCCTAATGTATGACAAAAAGATATCAGAGACCCACCTTCTTTGAATGACATGCATAGAATGTCTGAGAAATTAATTAATCTCTGATAGGTTAAAAGGCTTGCCTGAGGCTTGCATAAAAACCAAGCCTGACCTCTTCTTTGTGGGAGTAATATTATATATCAATATGACCCAGTGTACTGGACAAATTGCTAACCCACTGGCCTTGTCTAAACGCACCTGCTGTCCTTTCCCAGCTTGATCAGGCTTAGATTTTTTTAAATAAATCATTAAAATCACTGTGGATGACAAGGTTCTCTCAACAAAGATAAAGGAATAATTCATTGGCATTGAAGGCACCTGCACACAAGGATGTGAATAAAGTTGCTATAGTAACAAACATATGAAATTTACCCAGGGACTTACAGAGACCTTGAATAAAAAGGAGAAGGAGTTGTTTCCCAGTAGGTTTCTTGGAATCCTGGGAAGGTCCTTGGATATTCTCAAGGACCTTGAGTACCCTCCCAAAACCCCAGTGGTCTGACACACCCTGAAGGCCCAAAAAGCACTCTAACCATCCCAAAGCTGCAAGGTGTACCCTGAGATTCTTAGGCAGCAGACCTGGCCACCAAAAATTGAAGTGACAACTGTACTCCCCATGTCCTGGGACCAGAAATTAAAAGACCTGTAGAATGCCTTGAAAACCTGCAGGAATGTCAAATATGCCTTCCTAGTACTGAAGGCCCAAGAACTTGGCACGAGTGATAATGCTAGTCTTCTCCAATTAGCCAGACTCCCAAAGGAACTGGGGTACCCTTTGGATCTGAATGCTTGGCAGCAGTTGAAACCTGGCAAACTAGAAACATGAGAAACTGTCAGCAATACAGTTAAGATGACCAGGGACAAGAACACACACAAAAAAATGACAATTTGGGGTCCGAGCCTAGATGTCCAACTGAGAGCAGTGAATTTTGAGAGCTCCATAAACTAGTATATAACTAATATAGGACAATTGTATTATTTTCAAGTTTAAAACATCAGAAATCTATAGATAAATTACTAAACTACATAAATATCAATTTTGGTGGAGATATACAAACATTTTCCTGTCAAGTAACTTGGAGATATATTGAGTCACTAAATATGGCCAACTCAAGGAATTCTCATCCAGATGCTGCTTTGAAAAAAAGAACTGCAATTGATGACATCTACCTTACAGGAACTATCTTTGAAGATGGATGGCTTTAAAAATGACTTAGAAAACATAGAATTAAATTCTGAAAAACAGACTGATACTCTTAAGGAATTATTACAGCAACACTATACAAAAATAACAAGTACTGAGACTTCTCTAAATAACATTGAAGGGAGACTCAAAGAGGAAGAATTCCAAAAAGAATTTCTACTTAAACAGAATACATGGCTGCTTAACAAAATAGATGACTTAGAAAACAGGGAAATGAGAAACAACATAAGGATCTTTGGTCTGCCTGAAAACACTGAAGGAGAAGACATTATTTCCTTCTTAACAATCTGGATTCCTGAATATTTAGACTTGAAAGAGAGACTTTAATTTGGAATTGAAAGGGCGCATACAGCACTGAGAGAACCTGCTTCTAACTCAACAATACTCCACCTAGATCCATAGTTATAAAAATTTCTTTCATTTCTGGACAAGGAACTAATATTAAAATCTGCTTGGAGAAAATCACCCTTAAAATACAATCAAAGCCTGATAAGGTTTGACAATAATTATTCTTCCAGAATGCTAGTACAAAGGAAAAAAGTCTGGTAATAATAAAACTGTTGAAACAAAACAACATTAAAGCACAGCTGGCCTTTCCAGCCAAGATAAAAATACTTTTTGCCAATGAGATAAGAATGTTTAATGACTTAGAAGAAGCTACTATATTCATCAAAAACAACAACATAGTGTCTATCCCAGAAGAAATGGAATGGATGGCCCCTACACTTAAAAGAATAAAAGAAACAAATCCTTGGACTGATGCTAGAAAGAAGAAACAAAAAAGGATTTCAAGATAGCTGTCCCAAAAAATAACTCTTACAACTACATCTCTCAAAGTATCAACTGATATGGTACATCACTTGTCATCTGTTTTTATTTAAAAAAAGAAGGGTTTCTTAAACAACTGAGAAACAGTAATGATTTATTCAGAATGATCAGAGTCCAGTAATTCTTTACAAACAAATGTATGTCATGATGGGTTACTATTTACATTATATATAAGCCAAACAAAGCAACATATAATACAAACATAGAGGTTTCTATTCCCCTACTTGAACTCAATGAATATTTATCTTGTTCATTTTTCATTATTTTTACTCAGATGTCACAAATTAACATCATATATAATAGCAGTAACAGTAGAGTGTTTTGAAAAAAAATGCCGCCATGGAGACTAATGCCTTCTCCAGTTAAAGTATGATTTGGAAATGTCATGTATATCCTGGTTAAATAATAGTAGCAAGGTCTTAATACAAATGTCATCATTATTCTGTCTAAATATAGTTAATATCAATTATGGCAGGTATCACAGCTACGAGTGCTGTTTCATCAATCCTGATATGGTGTGCATGGATGCAACCATGTCTGGCAGCTAGTACAAATGTCATTATTATTCTGTCTAAACATAGTTAATATCAATTATGGCAGGTATCATAGCTTCGAGTGCTGTTTGATTAAGCCTGATATGGTGTGTGTGGATGCAGCTGTGTCTAGCAGCTGTTGTATGTTGCCGTTTTCGACTCTGGGAAGCTGTGGGTTGTGGCTTGTGATCGAGATTTACTGATGCTTGTGTATTAGGAAGAGACATTTGGTGTTTTAGACTGGATCCAGGGGAAGGGATAGATAAAACTGTGATTTGGGATATTTTGGCAGATAATAGTTTGTTTATACATCTGCTGAGTGGGAGGTGGGAAGGCTGGAAGAATGTGTTATCTCTTGTTGTGGCGACTTGTTGGGAGTTTTTTTTATTTATTTTTTTATCTGTTTGCTCTGCATTCTTTTCCTGGCTGCTGCCTCACTGAAAGGGAAGGAATTTAGGCCTGAAGTTGCACTGAAGTGAAGCTTTGCTTCAGGTACATTGCGAGCCTCTGGTATGCAGTACACAGACACACTAACAGAAACAGACCTTCCCAGGTTGCTATGGTAATGGAGACAGAGTGATTATAATGCTTAATGGCTCTGAGAAGCCTCCGAGATGATTCTTGGCAATGAAGCATTTGGTTTTAAAAAATATATATATATATAATAAAATAGCTGTTTTAAACCATATGTACACATACTGATGGCCTCCCAAAACTTTGTTTAGCTCATTAAGTTGATTCTTGATAAAAATAAATAAATAAATAATAAGGGCAATTTTATATTTAAAATGTATTTTGGTCCAAACACATTAAGGACTTGCATAAGAAAGGAAGTCTGAGTTATTGTGAAAGACTAAGAGCACTTGGGCTTGTGCAGTACCCTTTGTAGTGGTCTGGGAGGTGAGCTTGCTCGGACGTGTTGGGCATATGGGGATAGCTGATTTTAGGGGTGTTTGGGGTTGCCAGGAAGTATGAGAGAGTCATCAGATTTCCTTTGTGGAAATATCTGTGGGAATGGAAGGTGTGTTGAGTGGTTCATTGGCAGAGTAGCCACTGCATGGAACAGGCTGGTAAATGGAACAGGACAAATATTGGTTTGGATATTTTAAGAACAGCCTAGAAACATGCCACATGAACTTGTGAATGTTATTCTGGCAAAACTGGATGGGCATAGTTCCCCAAGCTTGAAGTACTGATATGTGTGTATGTAAGGATGAAAATATACTTATAACAAATAAGAAACTAGAAGGGTCTCATAATTTAAAGTCTATGGACTGTATAAAGAAACTAGAAGGGTCTCATAATTTAAAGTCTATGGACTATATAACCATGCTTGGAAGGAGATAATAATAAGAATAAGCATTAGCTGTAATGCTTATTCTTATTATTATCTTCTTCCAAACATGGTCTCTCAAATAATAAAAAAAACACAATAGTTATGTAATGTATGATTTTAGTAACTCTAGACATAAAATATATAATCGTCATATAAGATGAAGCAGTCTGCTGAATTTATATATTAAAGACAGGATTTAATAGCATGGGCTTGTGTATAATACTACTGTCTTAACATGTCATACATGACATACACTTTATTGAACATCAAGGGGAAGCATGATGATGTTCTTATATAACTAAATATGCATAACAAGTCATATAATTGCTTTAACTTGAATTGTGGTTTTGTAACCCATTTTGACCATACATAATACTTAAGCTGTTACCAAGATAACTAATGTTTTATACATGACATCAAACTGACAAAGTTGTTCAAGGGAAACAATAGAGGTCTGAACAAGGAATGTCACAGAATGTAACAATCACATTCTGAACAAAAAGTATTAAATTGACAATAATCACTCAGTTTAACCTTTGCTGATTATGCAAAATAGAATGTTGTCATTTAAATCTAAAAACTTGCAGTATATGCCATAAAATGGCAATTTATGAATATAGAAAGGGAACTTGTAATCATTAATCACAATAAGTGAATTTGTTGTTTTTAACCTATAATTTCACTCATTTTATAATAAGAAATGACAGATATGAAAATCCTTATGTGTAGAAAATGGGGGGAAGAGGGATGCACTGATAATTAAAATGCACTAACTTTCATCAATGTTCACATAAAACAAACCTGAAGTAAGTTAGCAACAAACAAAGTGATTACTTAAATGCTGGCAAACAATGAAATGTGACTTCTGATATATCCAGTAAAATACATTGTATTATAAACATTAGGTATAAGTATTATTACCATCCATTTTTATTAAGTAATAGGTTTTGAAATACGTCATCAATAAGGGTGAATATGTTAAATAACTGTGTGCTATAATCTTTACTGAGATTTTATATATGATGGCTCCTACTTTACTATGATTGAATTGCTTGTCATCTATCTTTCATGTAAATATTAATTGCTTATACAATAAGTAGATATTTATATTACATTAGAATTCTGTCTAATCTACAATAGTACTATATCTGTTCAAAATAAAATAAATATTGCTTATTCCTATCACAAATATTCTCCATATGATAATTCAATTTATGGAGCTCAGATGTTCTAGAATGTCAAGGTATGAGTAATAATCTGATGGACCAAGTACTAAACAGCACAAACCAGGAATTATTATCAGGATTCACAGCAATAGGGCAACACACAGAAGTACCACAGAAGTCACAGGAAAATAAAGTTGAATTTAAGTTGAATTTAATGAAGCGCTTTTCGTCTGTGGTGTACACAGACTTCCTCAGACAAAAAGTATTACAAACTACATTTAACTGAACAGCAGCTTAAATATCCAGCAGTATTAAGTCAAAGGTTCAATTAACCAATCAGGCACACCTTGAACCATGAATAAAAATTTAAAGTTAAAACGCAAGCGCACAGGACTTGAGTTCAATCACTCGCATTATATTAAAATTAAAATTAAACTAGACAATCATAAAATCAGCCAGTTGTTAGCCTATCATCTAAATAGACACTAGCCACTACCTGATGTAAACAAGTACAAAACACAAAACAGTTAGAGTGTGTTACAAACTCATAAAGGCAAAAGACTATCTAACCAGGTTCTTAAGTTTAAGAAGGCTGCTAATAGAGCAGCCTTCATTGAGACCTGGTAGCATAGGCATTTAATCTAATTTGCCATCAATTCAGGCGCCTCTAATAATAGGTGTACAGGGGCTCCTCTAATAGTGTCATGCATTTGTTCTATAACCATAAACTTAAAATGGTGGTCTTTATGCTGGATGATATGTTTAGCAAGAGCATTTTCATCTTCGCTTTGTTAATTGCATATTGATGTTCAGTAGATCCGATCTTTAAATCTACGCTCGGTTTTACCTACATAAAAACCTGTGCATTTTTGGCATAATGCCACATAGACCACCATTTTAGAGTTACAAGTGCATCTGCATCTAATGTCATATCTAATATTATCAATGTCAAATTGGTTTGATTCAAGAATGTGACGACATTGATTGCAGTTTTGACATTTGAACATCCCAGAACGGGTACTCTGCGCTCAGGTTGTTCCAACAACATTTTCATATTTTTACCCCTTCTATATGTAACCTCAGGTTTAACTCCCAGTTTGTTCAAAATTGCAAGGTTGGAACGGAACAAGTTCCAGTTCTTAGTAATGATGTCCATAATAGACCTACTACTTGGACAATATGTAAGAATTAATCTAGTGTTATTATTATGTATAGGAGTAGTTCCACCTATACATTCTAACCTAGACTGCCAACCGAAGAACTGATGTTCAGTATAGGTTTGTAAAACCCACTGGATCTTTTGTTAATCACCTCATTGACTAAGTTGTCTAATAAGTTGCGGATAGCCTCTATGAAGGAACATATTCTTAAGTAAGTCACATTCCCTAAGAAAGTCATCGTCCAGGCTCACCATCCGGGCTGCTCTGCGAGCTGACCCTTAGCCACAGACCTTTTTGGTAGCTAGGATGGCAGCTACTAAAATGAAGAAAAGAATTAGAGTAGGTAGGCTTTCTATATGCTGGCCACATATTTATTCAAGATGTCATTTTTCGCCAACCATACCTAAATAGGCTATTGCCTCAGTGTTGAAGGAAGAGGTAAAACTAAAAAGTCAGTGGAGTTATTAAGTAAATTTAATAATAACAGGCTATCAGCTTCTTCACCCTCTAATAAAATAAAGATGTCATCCAGGTAAGGTGTAGTACTTGATCTTAGACACTACTACCGACTCATTGTTTAATATGTTCTCCCTTTCCCAGTATGACATCACTATGTTGGCCAAGCTGGCTCATAAGGGGACCCCATAGCCACCCCAGTTTTTTGTAGATAGAAATTCTCTCCTAATAAAAAAATAGTTGTTATAAAGGATCAAGTCCAACAGTTCAATCACAAGGGATATTTCATGGGGCGGGGCACCCTTTCTCTTAAGGAAGAAGGCCACCCAGTCCAAAGCTATCTGCAAAGGTATACAAGTGTATAAATCCTTGACATCTATTGTCAGGAAATTGTACTCTCTACTGAATGGAATGTTGTTTAACTTATCAAGAAAAGACCAAGAGTCTTTACAGATTTGCTCTTCATCCTCAAGGTACTTCTGCAGGATAGTATCAACCAGCTTGGCACAAGGATATGAGAGCAGCCATCAAAGAGTGGGCATAGGCGGATTAACAAGGTCCTTGTGGATCTTGGGTATACCAAAGATACAAGGGTACCTGGGAAATAATGTGGTAAGGTATTTGTGTTGACCTTGGTTAAGTCTACCCTCAAAAAACATTTCGTCCAAGGAGCTCTTAATTTTATGATATGCGTGGTTTACCTCAGACCTTGAACTAATCATATACGCATCATTAGACAATAGG
Source organism: Protopterus annectens (assembly GCF_019279795.1). Taxonomy (NCBI): domain Eukaryota; kingdom Metazoa; phylum Chordata; order Ceratodontiformes; family Protopteridae; genus Protopterus; species Protopterus annectens. The sequence goes on along the minus strand of NC_056730.1, from coordinate 317,640,838 downwards.
CCCAACATCCTGTCAAAGTAGTCTAATTGATCAAAGACTACAACCCCACCACCTTTATCGGGTTTACAGATCCTTAAGGGATGTAACTTAACATATTCCAACAGGGTCATTTCAGACTTCCCTAAATCATTGGTACATTTACTTAAATGCAAATTACTATGTCTTAAATCAAGTTCACAAGTGGATTCAAACGCTTGTACTAATGGGTGCAGAGGTGGGTTAAACATGCTAGGGACAAACATATCAGATGGAGTATCATGACTGAAACCACGAGTTTCAAACAGCAGGTTAAAGTTCAATTTACGAGCAAACATCTTAATATCGATGATGGTGTTCACTAAATCGAACTTCTGTTGAGGTACATAGGTGTATCCCTTAGATAAAAGGTCGGCCAGTTCATCAGGGATCAGCACGTTGGAGTAATTAAAGATATTAAAATCTCCAAGTTGATTGGTAGAAATAACTGGGCCCATCGTTGGTTAATGGGGAACCACAGTATCAGTCTCTACATCCTGCAGGTTATCAGTAATAGGCAAAGGTGAAACCACACAAGGAACCTCGTTTACCACACAAGAGGCTTCAGTAAGGCCAGGAGGCAGAGGTAGAGCCAGGTGATAGGTACTCCTGGTATCTACTGCCTCTGAAAAACTGTTTCTGTTGCTTCCCTTAAAAGATTGCTGCAAGTTGTTCCTTTGCTTAGGGATGGCACCCTGTTTGTTGGTGGAAAAGTGTACCTGTTGCTGACCCATTGCCGTAGTGTGAGGACCCTGCTGTTGTTACGGTTCATAAGTCTCTCCCCTTCTGACCCCTTGGTCAACAGGGTATCCCCAAATGTATCAAGGTCCCTGATGTTATCCGATGCTGACTCACCTCTACAGTTTGTGGTGGGAGGATCCCCACTACTACCATTAGGATTCCAAGCTTGTGATGGCGCAGGGGGTGGATAAGCCACCCCTAACTGGTATGCTTTTAAATCGCGCTCAAGTTTCTTGATTTTGTTGAATTTTAGTTTAGACAGGTACTGGTCGATGCTGGTAAAACATCTATTATAATCATATTTGTACCTGCTAAATTCTACATGGGTTTTAATCGAGTTATCCAACACAGTAATTTCATCATTTAACTGTGTCACCCATGCAGAGTAATGCTTGATCATAAGCTTTAAGAGGTCCTGGCCTTGTTGGTCAAATAAATTAATCAATTCCTTAAGGAATTCTGAATTCAACATTATTAATAATCTGATGGACTTAGGTTTATCCATCAGATTAGGAATGATTTTCATTTCATGGCTAGTGCAGATCTAGAAGGGTCTCATAATTTAAAGTCTATGGACTATATAACCATGCTTGGAAGGAGATAATAATAAGAATAAGCATTAGCTGTAATGCTTATTCTTATTATTATCTTCTTCCAAACATGGTCTCTCAAATAATAATAAAAAAAAAAAAAAACAATAGTTATGTAATGTATGATTTTAGTAACTCTAGACATAAAATATATAATCGTCATATAAGATGAAGCAGTCTGCTGAATTTAGATATTAAAGACAGGATTTAATAGCATGGGCTTGTGTATAATACTACTGTCTTAACCTGTCATACATGACATACACTTTATTGAACATCAAGGGGAAGCATGATGATGTTCTTATATAACTAAATATGCATAACAAGTCATATAATTGCTTTAACTTGAATTGTGGTTTTGTAACCCATTTTGACCATACATAATACTTAAGCTGTTATCAAGATAACTAATGTTTTATACATGACATCAAACTGACAAAGTTGTTCAAGGGAAACAATAGAGGTCTGAACAAGGAATGTCACAGAATGTAACAATCACATTCTGAACAAAAAGTATTAAATTGACAATAATCACTCAGTTTAACCTTTGCTGATTATGCAAAATAGAATGTTGTCATTTAAATCTAAAACTTGCAGTATATGCCATAAAATGGCAATTTATGAATATAGAAAGGGAACTTGTAATCATTAATCACAATAAGTGAATTTGTTGTTTTAACCTATAATTTCACTCATTTTATAATAAGAAATGACAGATATGAAAATCCTTATGTGTAGAAAATGGGGGGAAGAGGGATGCACTGATAATTAAAATGCACTAACTTTCATCAATGTTCACATAAAACAAACCTGAAGTAAGTTAGCAACAAACAAAGTGATTACTTAAATGCTGGCAAACAATGAAATGTGACTTCTGATATATCCAGTAAAATACATTGTATTATAAACATTAGGTATAAGTATTATTACCATCCATTTTTATTAAGTAATAGGTTTTGAAATACGTCATCAATAAGGGTGAATATGTTAAATAACTGTGTGCTATAATCTTTTACTGAGATTTTATATATGATGGCTCCTACTTTACTATGATTGAATTGCTTGTCATCTATCTTTCATGTAAATATTAATTGCTTATACAATAAGTAGATATTTATATTGCATTAGAATTCTGTCTAATCTACAATAGTACTATATCTGTTCAAAATAAAATAAATATTGCTTATTCCTATCACAAATATTCTCCATATGATAATTCAATTTATGGAGCTCAGATGTTCTAGAATGTCAAGGTATGAGTAATAATCTGATGGACTTAGGTTTATCCATCAGATTAGGAATAATTTTCATTTCATGGCTAGTGCAGATCTTAGTTTTGTTAACATCTATTAATTTAAATTTGTTATTTTGCAAAACATGTTTAGTATGCCTGACCAAAACATTACTTTATTGGTAAACACTCAAATTATAAAACTGATAATTTCCTTTAAAAGCTCAAACATATACTTTATAGCTATCCAAGGAAAATGTTTAATACTCACAATAAAACAAAAAATACATAGTCTAAATAACCTAACTTTATTATCTTTAAATACAAATGGCTTAAACAATCCTAGCAAGAGATCAAATCTACTGAAATATTTAAAACCTAACAAAGCACAAAATGTCTTCCTTCAAGAAACCCATTTCAAAGCAAATGACAATTACAAATGGAATCCTAAGGAATATATGATATTGGCGCAATCCACTTATAAGACAAAGACAAAAGGGACAATTTTATAGAAAACAAATGTGATTAACTGAGAAATCATTTATAAGTATGAAAATAAAGAAGACCTTATGGCATTAGTAATAGTTAAATATAATAACAGAATATGGACCCTAGCCAATCTATACTGGTTCACAGGCATTGGAACAGGAACTGTTAAAAAACAGTTGGATTTAATTTCCAATAATTATAAAGCCAACTTAATATTAGGAGGAGATTTTAACTGCATATTTGATATTTCTGAAACTACAAATAAAAGACTGCTGCATATATCTGCTGTATCAAAAGCTTTAAACAAGTTGGTAGAATCATTTCATCTTGTAGATACTTTCAGATTTAAAGAAGATAAATCTTTGTTGTTTTGCCATCAAGATCACATATTTGGTACCCAAATTAGAATAGATAAAATATTTGCTGCCTATGACTTACACTCTAAAATCATTAATTTCTCAATCACTCCCTGCCCCTTTTCAGACCACAATTTATTGATACTAAAACTTCAAAATGGGTGCAAACCATTAATCTTTAACTTCAGAATTCCAGCATATATAACTAAAATGAAAGAGTTAAAACCCTGGTTATTATCTCAATTACAGTACTTTTTAGATATTGATTACACCACAGAGATAAATAAAATAATGATATGAGACTCATTAAAAGCTTACATATATGGTAAAACCCTAACTTGGTATAAAAAAATCAGAGAATGGGATTCTGAATTAGTAAATCTACAATCCAAGCCTTCGTCAGTAAAATCTGAAAAAAATCAAAATTGTTTGGAGATGAAAAAGAAAATAGAAGTATTAAGCAATAAATACAACAAAAGTATAACACATAAAACTAGTTTAGCTTTAGAAAAACTAAAAATTAATACATTGGCCACTTTTCCCAAATAGATACATAATTTAGCCACAAGAATCAAAATACAATCAAAAACTAATAACATTAAAAGTATCTTCCATGAAAAGAAAGGGAAAAATGTCTCGTATATAGGTGACATTCTTGATGCCTATAGAAATCACTATATGGAACATTTACAAAAAGAAAATATACATACTGCACAATTAAATCTAGATGAAAAATGTTCTAATATAAAAAAAACAGAAAAATTAAACCTAGATCTGCAAGCACCCATATCCTACAAAGAAATTACAGATACAATAAATGAGGGTAAAAATAATAAAGCTCCAGCTATAGATGCCACAATTATGGAAATATATAAACTTTTCCCTTTAAAGATACTACCTCTCTTCCATAAAACTCTATTAGAAATTCAGTCACAAGCTTTAACACCACCCTCTTGGAGATATTCTTTAATCACACCAGTTCTAAAGGAAAACAAATTCCCAAACCTCTGTACCTCATATAGACCTATATCATTATTAAATAATGGCTATAAGATATTCATGACAATATTAACTAAGAAAATACCACTATCCAAAAGAATAAATAATGATCAAACTGGATTTATATATCATAGACACACACATGACAATATTAAAATGATAAATTCTCTTACAGATTACGTTAATAAAGAAAATAAAGAAACACTCATAATTGGCTTAGATGTAGAGAAAGCCTTTGATTCCCTAAATTGGGACTATTTATTCAAAACCCTAATATTGTTTGAATTTTCTGCATCCATTGTTCATCTCTTAAAAAATATATATACAAATAATTTAGCATATGTCAAGTTAGGTCCTTTTACCTCTGAATCTATACATATAACAAAAGGCACTAAACAAGGATGTCCCATGTCATGGATTCTATTTGCTCTGGCTATTGAAATATTGACAGATTCAATTTGTAACAATATAAAAATCAAATGAACAGATGTTTATGAACAATACAATTCTAAAGTAATGCTATTTGCTGATGATATGTTACTAACATTATCTAATACAAAAGAGACATTAGAAGAATTGGATATATTAATTGACAAATTTCACATGATTTCAGGACTCCATTTCAATAAATCAAAATCAAAATTTTTATTTTTAAATAAAAAAAGAACTGCAGACTAAGATGGATCACATCATAGGGAAACAAGAATCTACCTTAAAATATCTAGGAATTGAGTTATGCAAGGATAATAATGAACTAGTCTCAAAAAACTACAATAATAGCAGCAATAAAATTAAAATCTGTGTGGAAAAATGGAACAAAATAATATTAACATTTGAAGATAGACTACAGTTAATAAAAATGGTTTTACTGCCCAAGATCCTATATATAGCCTTGGCAATACAACTGTTACCAGAAAGGAATGTACTTAAAGAAAGAAATTAATGCCAATAACATTTTGTGGTTTTCCAAAAGAAACAGAATGGCTTTAATACATCATATCAGACCATGGAAACAGAGAAGATTAAACTTTCCTGATATAGAAATATATATATATATAT